>NC_056743.1:247288512-247526012 GCF_019279795.1 Protopterus annectens
ATAGAGTAACCTCTGGATATGATGCTTTGTACCCACTTGTCTTTTGTTATTGTCAGCCAGGCTTTTGGGTACAAAAATAAGCAACCCTGACTGCCTCCAGATGTGGACAGGCGGGACTCCCTTCAGGAGCACTGAAAGTGCTTACCAAGGAAGGATTCCCAGTTGCCCTGATTCTGTGGACCCCCTATGCCACAAGGTTGGCATCTTCCATTACCACTTCCCCCTCTACCCCTGGGGGAAGAACCACCATGTGTGCCCTGGAAAGCTCTCTGGGATTTTCAAAACCACATTTTCACATTTTCTTTCTGACCTTTGGGGTAAGGTCTGGTGGGTAGGGAAAAACAGACTCCTACTGCAGAGAGAGTCTTTCCTTCTTGTTCACACCTGGTTAGTGTGTCCTTGACTTTAGGCCCAAACAGGGATGAGCCAACAAATGGGTCATTCAGAAAGAAAGATTTAAAGGGCTCTGCAAAGTCACACAAGTGCATCCATGAATGTCTCCTTAGGGAAATCTGCTTGCTCCATCTACTGCATAATAAATCGGTCTCTTGGAGGAGTTGACCACTGAATTTAAGGCAGAGAGCTGAGAGAAAACTTTCTCTGAACCTTGTAGGGTATCTCCTAGCTATTTCAGGAGATCTCTCTGTAATCTGGTGAAATGAGTCAGGTAATTCAGCGACCTAAGAGCAAATGATGCTGAAGAAAAAATGCTTTCCATATCTGTTCATCGTGCAAGACTCTTTGTTCAGTGGATGGACAGAAGACGTTTCTGAGAATTCCTTCTTGGTGGTTGCAGCCACCGCCATACCATTTACTGGGACTCCTTTAGTCAGAAAAGTTTTGTCCGACGGAGATGTAATAAACTTGTTTGGCCTCCGAGGAACCAGTTCACAGAATCTAGAGACTCCCACATCTTTCGAGAAACTAAATCCATGAGTTCGCCGAAAGGTGGAGACACTCAAGTGAAGGAAGGGTGAGATCCAAAAGCCTTCAGGTAGACAGACTCCTCCACTGAAGGGTTGGGGGATTTCCAGCCACCTCTCTGTTTAAGTATTTCCAAGATGTCTCCAAAGCAGACATCGTCAAGAGGTGACCGTGGGGACCCTTTGGCATCATCGAGGTCCATATCTGAAGTGACTGCCTCCTCTGGGGAGTCTAAATGCTTCCTCTTGCATAGCCTCTTCTGAGGGATCTCTTCATATGGATACTCTGGAGAGGTTTCAAAAGACAGGAGGGCACCCCGTGGAGCATCCTGAGGCTTAGGATCTCTGCATCCCTGTGGATGCAAGGGTAGAAAGTTAGACACTGGTGCCTTTGGGGGAAGAATGTCCAGACCTGAGAGTGGAGCTGCCTGTGGAGACAGCACTCTCCTCATCACCTCGAAGGTCCCCTGCCCCTGATCCAAGGAAGCCTCCAGCTTTGAGGAACCAGAAAGAATCCCTGCAACCAATGGGGACAGCTCTGAGGCTGATGTAGGAGTCGAGCTCACCCGAGCCGATGCCCTGTGAGGAAGTTTGGATCTGACAGCTGTCTGATCCAACTCCCCTCCCCGGTCCAGAAAGGAGAATGTTGGCTCCTAGACTCCTTGAGTTCCAATGCAAACTGAGGACTTTGGAGCAATATTAGGATCCGATGAGCCTAAGATAGGTCTTGGTTCTGATGGTTCCACCAAGATCAGTTCCAGACATTCCGACTCCAAGGTCGGCTTGGAGGAGGAATTGGTACAGAAGGGGAGGTTTTGGTTGGATCCAAAGCCCTCGGGGTGGATCCGATAATTTGGTGAGCACCAGTGTGCTTAAAAGTCTCTGCACCACCCGATTCATGTCGTCATCAGACAGGCTCCTGGAAGATCATATCAAGGGGGTAGGAGATTTAGAATGCTGAAGTAATGGTGACCTCAGAGTTGGAGATACCGGTTCTAATTCAGGGGACTGGCTCCATAATTGAAATTCCACTGGCACTGATACTGATGGGGTCAAAGTGGAAGGCCTTTCAGAACCATCAGCCTTCGGATCCAGAGAGGATACTTTAGGCATTTTTTTTTTGATGGCTCAGATGGTGTGCTAGAAGATGAAGACCTTATAGTAGACATGTCTGACTTTGGAGAAGGTGATTGACCAGTCTTTGAAGTACCTGTACCTTCTTGAATTGCTTCAGCGAAGGGAGTTTTCAAAAAGCCTCTTAAAAATCAACTTATTTTCACATTCCAATAAAGCCCTGTGGCTAAGGAATGACAAATCACACAGGACACTTGGAAGTGAATGGCTCCTAAACAATAAACACAAACTGTATGCCTGTCTATAAGGGACATTTTTTGTCCACATTTCTCACACTTTTTGAACCCAGAGGGTTTAGCATCCTTAGAAGGCATAATTAGTAAACATTCTACACATTTATGACATAGTGGAAAATTATGCTTTACAGTCTTCCCATCAATTTAACATACTCCCCAAACTTCCAGTCTCTTTTTCCCTTTACCCTCCATTACTTGCAGTAGCATAGTTCTCAAATCCAAACTGCAGTTTATGTAAATGTCACTTTAGAGTTCATTCATTTATTTCCTACTTTCATATTCCTGTTGGCAGCGCAAGTAACTCTAAATGATAGTTCCAGGCTTATAATCAGGCCCTGACAATGCCCTGGATCAACTCACTTTAATTCACCCCACAATATATATGTCTTGTCTTTGCTAGGCAATGTGAGTCTTGATATAACATTAGACTCTGTTCACATTGGCCAGATGCACAAAGAATAGAATTCCAGTGAAAAAAAATAACTGATTTCTGCAGGATAAGCTTCTGAATGTACTTTTTGCCCCTAAGCAATCATACATTTATATAAATGAAAATGAACCACACCAACACAATCCTAGTTGCAAGCATTTCACATCACAAACATACTGACATACTCTCAGTTGCAAACATTATACATCACTTTTAATCTACCCAATCACTTTTTGTCAAATATTACATAGCTCATTTAAGTCCTTCCCTGTATGTATTGTTCCTACAACTTCCATTTTTCCTATGTATTTTGCTCCTATGCTTTTCTAAAGATTTCAATTCCAGTTGTTTTATCTCTGTTACTATACTCACTATTTCTAATATAGTTGGTTTAGAGTTTGATTTCCATTTCCTAGTAACTTCTTTCTTGGCAGTCACAGCAAGGCCTTACCATTTCTAGGCAATTCTGATTCTGTAGCTTAGCTCAGAAAAATCATCTCCCTCATCACACATCAATGCAGCCCCATAAATATGGATATTGCTGAACCAATTTGTGTGTTTGTACATAATTCACAGCCATTGCCTTTGTTTTAGCTTCATTAATTTTGTATCCCCAAAAGATCTGAAACTGTCTCAGAATATTCCATAACACTGTAATGTCTATTTCTGGTTTTGTCAGGTATAAAATAATATCATCTACAAATAGAGCCAGCTTTTCTTGACTTCCATACCAATTATAGCCTTGAATTTCTGAGTCCTTTATTTTCTTTGCCAGTGGTTCTAATTATAATGCAAATAAAGGGGAAAGAGGACATCCCTGTTTGGTTCCTCTGCTCAAGCAGAAATGATCATAGAGGACCCCGCCCACTTTAATTTTCTCTTCAGATCCCTCATACATCCTCCTAATCAACCTTAACATTTTTTTCCAAGAAATGCAAATGCTTCCATTGCCCTGCTCATAAAGTCCCAGCTTACTCCTTCAAATGCATTCTCTGCAACAAGGCCCACCAACAACAATGGTATAATCTTGCATTCTGCTTCTCTTTGGATCATCAGTGTTCTGTTAATGTTGTCAAATGTTTGCCTTCCCTCCATAAAACCACACTGATCCATATCTATCAATTTTGGCATTACTTTTGTCATTTGTTTAGCCATTATAGACATAAACACTTTATAGTCATAGTTTAGTATTGAAATTGGTCTGTATGAATTTGAGTCTAATTGGATCTTTACCCTTTTTAGGTATTACAACTACCACCACCTTTCTTCCAAGATCTTGGTACTTCTCCTCTTAAAATACAGACCATTAAACAGAACCTTCCAGATCTTTATTAGACTTTTCCTCCTAACTTCCAAACTTCCACAGGAATATCATCTATTCCTTGGGACTTTCCTGCAGATTGGTTATACATCACAATTTTTATCTCATCTACTCCTACCTTAGCCATTAGTAACTCAGCCTTATCTACCTCTAACCTTGGTATATTTAATTCTTCCATAAATATTTCCATTTTTATATTTTCTTCATTTCCATATTTCTCTGCTTTATGCAGACTTTCATAGAATTTCCAAAATATTTATAATACCTCTACAGGATCTCTTGCCACCTTCCTTGTTATAGGCTCCCTAAGCTTGCTGACAGCTCTTTCTAGTTTATGTTGCATGAGTCATTGTGCTAAAAGTTTTGTGTTCTACTGTCATTATCAAAAAATAGTTGCTTAACAGCAATCTTTCTAAACTTGTGCTATTATCAAGATAATCCCTTATTTTCTGCTTAGCATTCTGCAGTCAATCCTCTTCTTGTTCTGTGAGATTTCCCCCTATTCTGCAATACTTTAACATTTGTCAGTCCTTCTAAATAATCCATAGCTCCATTTCTTTTATTTCCACTCTATTTTTAAACTCCACCTTAATTTTACCCTACTCCCTAGCTATATTTCCAGAACAAATTTCTTTCTTCTCTAATTGCTCCTGAATAATCTTCACAACCCATTCCTTAAATTACTCTCTTTTCAACAGATAGGTCTGAAAGCACCTCTGCCTCATTTTTATTTCATTACCCTGTATTTTTATTTTAGTTATTATTGGCACGTGATCTGAAATAGTTATTGGGTGCACATCAAGACTTTCAATTAAATGCACATATTCCTGTGAAATGTAAATTCTGTCTAGCCTAGCCCAATGTTTATATCTTGGGGAATAATATGTAAATTCACTCCAAATTCCTATTACTGAATTCACATCTTCCATGCTAAATATTTTCATACATTTCTTTGAAAATCCACCATATATTGTAGTCTTATACAGCTAGGATATAACAGTAAATAGCAGGTTTGTATGTAGTTTTATAATTTTTTTTAGCTTATTAAAGCAGGCAGTTTAATGTGAGAAACTAGAGTTTAGATTATCCATGAGAAAGATTTTTTTATGCTTATAACAGCAGATAGTTACATGTTAGAAGCTAGACTTAACATTGCCAATGACTGTAGATATTTCTAGTATTTCAGCCTTTACCCAGGGGTAAGACAAGAGCATAGCCAGTTGCTTGTGAGGTGTGTTTTTAGTAGTTTTTAGAATTGTGTTGTGGAGTTATTTGATGTTATTTGGGTAGGGAGGGAGTTCCAGAGTTTGGAAATGTAGCAGCTAAAGAGAGATTTACCTGACTCATTGTTATGCCTTGTAACTTCAAGGAGGTTAAGGGTACTTGATCTCAGGGTTCTTGTGGTGGTGTGAGGGTGTATTAGGTTTTGGAGGGCTGGAATCTTATCTGAGTGATGGTATAACTTATGTGCTAGTGACAATTGAGTTGAAGTATTTGAGGGAACGCCAACCAATTCAATTTCTTGAGAGCTAAACAGTGGTGTGTTCTATATGCTGATTCAGTTGCAAATTTAGCTGTCTTATTATAACAGGTTTCTAGTTTGGATAGTTCAGGATACAAATAATTGTTCAGATTTTCTTAACTCCTTTGTCCTATGTAAGCAGAAGCGTAATTGTCACGCACATCCAGTTGGTGCAATATATCTTCTGTCTTATTGACATAGCTGGGGGAAAAAATGGTAGTTCTATGGACTGGTTCAAATTAGATTCTGAACATACTTTGGGTAGAAAGGAAAGGTTTGTTCATAAGGATATTCTGTCTCTGTGGAAAAGCATGTGGGGGGGGCTTTATTGACAATGCCTGCAGCCCTGACACTCTTCCAGCAGAAGTAATAGCTATCAAAAGAATAGTTTTCCAAGTCAGAGATTTGAGATCACAGGTTGATGCCGGCTCGAATGGGGGAAGAATTAAATGGGATAAGACAAAATTCAAGTCTCTTGGTGCTGAAGGGCCTCTAATAAGAGGTCTTAATAAAAAGGTACCATTAAGAAAAGCTCTGCATAGTCTGTGTTACATCACTTTGAGGCCTGATTCACCTAAATGGAAATTAGATGTCACTGCTAACTGAACTCGAATAGTAGCTGCGCCTTCATTGAATAGTTTTGCTAACAATTGAAGAATGGAAGCTAGTGGGGCAGAAAAGGGGTCGATGTGATTATTTAAAACCCATAAAGGAAATCTTTTCTATTTGCTTCTATAAATCTTTCTTGTTGAAGCCTTATGAGACAAAATCAGGATATGTTTTGCTGAAGGAGAAAGGTTAGGAAGCCTGGCTATGTTTGGAATCGGAGCAGCCAAGCTGTCAATTTGAGAGTTTAAAGGGAGGGGTGGAGTGTCCCTGATATATGAGTCAGGAGGCCTGAAACTCGGTCCAGAATCCAAGGCTCCTCCTGGAGATGAGGGCACAGGAAGGGGAACTAGATTTGATGAGGCCAGTATGGAGCAATAAGTATCAAGTTCCTTCCCAAGTAACTAGCTTTCTGAAAAACTTTGGGCATCAATGGAAAAGTAGGAAAAGCACAGAGGAGACCCAAGGGCCAATAGTGAACAAGTGCATCCCTTGGTGACTCCCCTGGAGAGGGGATCAGGGCAAAGTAGCTGCTGCTTTTGGTGTTTTTGGATGTGGCAAAAAGGTCACAGCAAGGTTGGCCCCATTTGGGGAAAAACTTTTCTGCCACTTCCTATTTCAGGGACCACTCGTGAGGCATCAGAATTGCTTTGCTGATTTTGTCTGCAATCATGCTGGATTTCCCTGGGATATGCATTGCTATAAGAAAGCATTGGGAGGAGATTGTCCAGTGCCATACTCACAGGGCCTCTTGACAAAGGGGATAAGATCTGGTTTCTCCTTGTTTGTTTATATACCATATAACTGACATGTTGTCTGTCTATATTGCAATCTTACCTAGTGGAAGAGAGTCCTGGAATGCTGGCAATGTTAAAAGCACTGCTCTCATCTCTAGGATATGCAAATGGGTCTCGTGATCCTGCCAAGTGCCTTGGACTGTCTTTCCCAGATAATGCACCCTCCCCACCCTATCTGGGAAGCGTCCGTGGTCACTGTGGCTAATGGCTGGGGAAGTAGAAAGGGTTGACCTAACATCACATGAGTGGAGTCTAGCCACCAGCGAAGATCTTTTTTGCAAGATTGCATTATCAATATCTTGTGGGACATGGGCAGTTCTTGCATCGACCACTGAGTGGAAAGTAGCCATTGGAGAATTCTCATGTGCAGACGTGCTAGGAGAATCAAGGTTATTGCTGCCGCCATGATCTCTAAGACTCTTAGAACTGTTTTTGCCTGTACTTTTTTCTTGGGAAGGAGATTTAAGACCTGATGTTGAAGAACTTGTACCCTTTCTGGAGAAAGTTTGGCCATCATTTTTGTTGTATCTAGTTCTGCTCCTATAAAAACAATATGCTGAGATGGCAGTAAGACAGATTTTTTCGTAGTTTATTGTTTTATTTTATTTTTATTTAGCATTTGTTTACTGGGAAAGTCCAACTTGGAACAAAGCCAATTTTCAGCGGAGGCCTGGGAGGAATGCTCCAGATGCATGTCTTTGAAACGTGGGAGGAAACCGGAGCACCCAGATGAAACCCATATGAACGCAGAGAGGACATGCAGACTCCACACAGAATTGAACCAAGGAACCTCTTGCTGTGAGGCAACAATGCTACTGCTGCATCACTGAGCTGTCCTATTGTCTTATTATTGTGATCCCTAAGTGAGAGCAGAGCTGCAAGGTAGTGTCTCTCGCTTGTGTTAGTAGATGCTTGGTGGTGGTGGTGGTTGGGAGCCAGTCATTTAGGTATGGAAACACTCAGAATCCTAGGCATCTCAAGTGAGCTGCGACTACTACTGCCATACACTTGGTGAACATTCTGGGGGCTGTAGTGAGACCAAAGGGCAGAGCTTGATACTGGTAGTGGCTGGCTCCCAGCTGAAAGTGCAGGTGTCTCCTGGATCACCTGTCCGTTTTTATATGGTAGTATGCATCCTGGAGTTCTGTTGCAAACATCCAATTGTCTTGTCCCAGAAACTGGAGTACAGAATGCAGTGACACCATCCAGAACTTTGATTTTTACAGATTTGTTTAGGTTGCTGAGATTCAGGATTGATCTCCAGTCCCTGTTTTTCTGAAACTAAAAAGAACCTTGAGTAAGTTCTGAATCCTATTTGGTCTGTGGGGACTATTTGGATGACTAGCAACTTTTGAATTTCTAGAGTTGCCTGTTCCCTTTGCCTGGGTGGAATGTCCGGGACCTTTTTTATGCTTGGGGGGAAGGGAAAAGGGTATAGAGTAACCTCTGGATATGATGCTTTGTACCCACTTGTCTTTTGTTATTGTCAGCCAGGCTTTTGGGTACAAAAATAAGCAACCCTGACTGCCTCCAGATGTGGACAGGCGGGACTCCCTTCAGGAGCACTGAAAGTGCTTACCAAGGAAGGATTCCCAGTTGCCCTGATTCTGTGGACCCCCTATGCCACAAGGTTGGCATCTTCCATTACCACTTCCCCCTCTACCCCTGGGGGAAGAACCACCATGTGTGCCCTGGAAAGCTCTCTGGGATTTTCAAAACCACATTTTCACATTTTCTTTCTGACCTTTGGGGTAAGGTCTGGTGGGTAGGGAAAAACAGACTCCTACTGCAGAGAGAGTCTTTCCTTCTTGTTCACACCTGGTTAGTGTGTCCTTGACTTTAGGCCCAAACAGGGATGAGCCAACAAATGGGTCATTCAGAAAGAAAGATTTAAAGGGCTCTGCAAAGTCACACAAGTGCATCCATGAATGTCTCCTTAGGGAAATCTGCTTGCTCCATCTACTGCATAATAAATCGGTCTCTTGGAGGAGTTGACCACTGAATTTAAGGCAGAGAGCTGAGAGAAAACTTTCTCTGAACCTTGTAGGGTATCTCCTAGCTATTTCAGGAGATCTCTCTGTAATCTGGTGAAATGAGTCAGGTAATTCAGCGACCTAAGAGCAAATGATGCTGAAGAAAAAAATGCGCTTTCCATATCTGTTCATCGTGCAAGACTCTTTGTTCAGTGGATGGACAGAAGACGTTTCTGAGAATTCCTTCTTGGTGGTTGCAGCCACCGCCATACCATTTACTGGGACTCCTTTAGTCAGAAAAGTTTTGTCCGACGGAGATGTAATAAACTTGTTTGGCCTCCGAGGAACCAGTTCACAGAATCTAGAGACTCCCACATCTTTCGAGAAACTAAATCCATGAGTTCGCCGAAAGGTGGAGACACTCAAGTGAAGGAAGGGTGAGATCCAAAAGCCTTCAGGTAGACAGACTCCTCCACTGAAGGGTTGGGGGATTTCCAGCCACCTCTCTGTTTAAGTATTTCCAAGATGTCTCCAAAGCAGACATCGTCAAGAGGTGACCGTGGGGACCCTTTGGCATCATCGAGGTCCATATCTGAAGTGACTGCCTCCTCTGGGGAGTCTAAATGCTTCCTCTTGCATAGCCTCTTCTGAGGGATCTCTTCATATGGATACTCTGGAGAGGTTTCAAAAGACAGGAGGGCACCCCGTGGAGCATCCTGAGGCTTAGGATCTCTGCATCCCTGTGGATGCAAGGGTAGAAAGTTAGACACTGGTGCCTTTGGGGGAAGAATGTCCAGACCTGAGAGTGGAGCTGCCTGTGGAGACAGCACTCTCCTCATCACCTCGAAGGTCCCCTGCCCCTGATCCAAGGAAGCCTCCAGCTTTGAGGAACCAGAAAGAATCCCTGCAACCAATGGGGACAGCTCTGAGGCTGATGTAGGAGTCGAGCTCACCCGAGCCGATGCCCTGTGAGGAAGTTTGGATCTGACAGCTGTCTGATCCAACTCCCCTCCCCGGTCCAGAAAGGAGAATGTTGGCTCCTAGACTCCTTGAGTTCCAATGCAAACTGAGGACTTTGGAGCAATATTAGGATCCGATGAGCCTAAGATAGGTCTTGGTTCTGATGGTTCCACCAAGATCAGTTCCAGACATTCCGACTCCAAGGTCGGCTTGGAGGAGGAATTGGTACAGAAGGGGAGGTTTTGGTTGGATCCAAAGCCCTCGGGGTGGATCCGATAATTTGGTGAGCACCAGTGTGCTTAAAAGTCTCTGCACCACCCGATTCATGTCGTCATCAGACAGGCTCCTGGAAGATCATATCAAGGGGTAGGAGATTTAGAATGCTGAAGTAATGGTGACCTCAGAGTTGGAGATACCGGTTCTAATTCAGGGGACTGGCTCCATAATTGAAATTCCACTGGCACTGATACTGATGGGGTCAAAGTGGAAGGCCTTTCAGAACCATCAGCCTTCGGATCCAGAGAGGATACTTTAGGCATTTTTTTTTTGATGGCTCAGATGGTGTGCTAGAAGATGAAGACCTTATAGTAGACATGTCTGACTTTGGAGAAGGTGATTGACCAGTCTTTGAAGTACCTGTACCTTCTTGAATTGCTTCAGCGAAGGGAGTTTTCAAAAAGCCTCTTAAAAATCAACTTATTTTCACATTCCAATAAAGCCCTGTGGCTAAGGAATGACAAATCACACAGGACACTTGGAAGTGAATGGCTCCTAAACAATAAACACAAACTGTATGCCTGTCTATAAGGGACATTTTTTGTCCACATTTCTCACACTTTTTGAACCCAGAGGGTTTAGCATCCTTAGAAGGCATAATTAGTAAACATTCTACACATTTATGACATAGTGGAAAATTATGCTTTACAGTCTTCCCATCAATTTAACATACTCCCCAAACTTCCAGTCTCTTTTTCCCTTTACCCTCCATTACTTGCAGTAGCATAGTTCTCAAATCCAAACTGCAGTTTATGTAAATGTCACTTTAGAGTTCATTCATTTATTTCCTACTTTCATATTCCTGTTGGCAGCGCAAGTAACTCTAAATGATAGTTCCAGGCTTATAATCAGGCCCTGACAATGCCCTGGATCAACTCACTTTAATTCACCCCACAATATATATGTCTTGTCTTTGCTAGGCAATGTGAGTCTTGATATAACATTAGACTCTGTTCACATTGGCCAGATGCACAAAGAATAGAATTCCAGTGAAAAAAAATAACTGATTTCTGCAGGATAAGCTTCTGAATGTACTTTTTGCCCCCTAAGCAATCATACATTTATATAAATGAAAATGAACCACACCAACACAATCCTAGTTGCAAGCATTTCACATCACAAACATACTGACATACTCTCAGTTGCAAACATTATACATCACTTTTAATCTACCCAATCACTTTTTGTCAAATATTACATAGCTCATTTAAGTCCTTCCCTGTATGTATTGTTCCTACAACTTCCATTTTTTCCTATGTATTTTGCTCCTATGCTTTTCTAAAGATTTCAATTCCAGTTGTTTTATCTCTGTTACTATACTCACTATTTCTAATATAGTTGGTTTAGAGTTTGATTTCCATTTCCTAGTAACTTCTTTCTTGGCAGTCACAGCAAGGCCTTACCATTTCTAGGCAATTCTGATTCTGTAGCTTAGCTCAGAAAAATCATCTCCCTCATCACACATCAATGCAGCCCCATAAATATGGATATTGCTGAACCAATTTGTGTGTTTGTACATAATTCACAGCCATTGCCTTTGTTTTAGCTTCATTAATTTTGTATCCCCAAAAGATCTGAAACTGTCTCAGAATATTCCATAACACTGTAATGTCTATTTCTGGTTTTGTCAGGTATAAAATAATATCATCTACAAATAGAGCCAGCTTTTCTTGACTTCCATACCAATTATAGCCTTGAATTTCTGAGTCCTTTATTTTCTTTGCCAGTGGTTCTAATTATAATGCAAATAAAGGGGAAAGAGGACATCCCTGTTTGGTTCCTCTGCTCAAGCAGAAATGATCATAGAGGACCCCGCCCACTTTAATTTTCTCTTCAGATCCCTCATACATCCTCCTAATCAACCTTAACATTTTTTTCCAAGAAATGCAAATGCTTCCATTGCCCTGCTCATAAAGTCCCAGCTTACTCCTTCAAATGCATTCTCTGCAACAAGGCCCACCAACAACAATGGTATAATCTTGCATTCTGCTTCTCTTTGGATCATCAGTGTTCTGTTAATGTTGTCAAATGTTTGCCTCCCCTCCATAAAACCACACTGATCCATATCTATCAATTTTGGCATTACTTTTGTCATTTGTTTAGCCATTATAGACATAAACACTTTATAGTCATAGTTTAGTATTGAAATTGGTCTGTATGAATTTGAGTCTAATTGGATCTTTACCCTTTTTAGGTATTACAACTACCACCACCTTTCTTCCAAGATCTTGGTACTTCTCCTCTTAAAATACAGACCATTAAACAGAACCTTCCAGATCTTTATTAGACTTTTCCCTCCTAACTTCCAAACTTCCACAGGAATATCATCTATTCCTTGGGACTTTCCTGCAGATTGGTTATACATCACAATTTTTATCTCATCTACTCCTACCTTAGCCATTAGTAACTCAGCCTTATCTACCTCTAACCTTGGTATATTTAATTCTTCCATAAATATTTCCATTTTTATATTTTCTTCATTTCCATATTTCTCTGCTTTATGCAGACTTTCATAGAATTTCCAAAATATTTATAATACCTCTACAGGATCTCTTGCCACCTTCCTTGTTATAGGCTCCTAAGCTTGCTGACAGCTCTTTCTAGTTTATGTTGCATGAGTCATTGTGCTAAAAGTTTTGTGTTCTACTGTCATTATCAAAAAATAGTTGCTTAACAGCAATCTTTCTAAACTTGTGCTATTATCAAGATAATCCCTTATTTTCTGCTTAGCATTCTGCAGTCAATCCTCTTCTTGTTCTGTGAGATTTCCCCCTATTCTGCAATACTTTAACATTTGTCAGTCCTTCTAAATAATCCATAGCTCCATTTCTTTTATTTCCACTCTATTTTTAAACTCCACCTTAATTTTACCCTACTCCCTAGCTATATTTCCAGAACAAATTTCTTTCTTCTCTAATTGCTCCTGAATAATCTTCACAACCCATTCCTTAAATTACTCTCTTTTCAACAGATAGGTCTGAAAGCACCTCTGCCTCATTTTTATTTCATTACCCTGTATTTTTATTTTAGTTATTATTGGCACGTGATCTGAAATAGTTATTGGGTGCACATCAAGACTTTCAATTAAATGCACATATTCCTGTGAAATGTAAATTCTGTCTAGCCTAGCCCAATGTTTATATCTTGGGGAATAATATGTAAATTCACTCCAAATTCCTATTACTGAATTCACATCTTCCATGCTAAATATTTTCATACATTTCTTTGAAAATCCACCATATTTTGTTAAACTTTCTTTCTGGGCCCCCCAGACACATCTTCACTTTTGCAAATCACATTCCAGTCTCCACCTATAAGTAATATTCCTTGCTGAAAAACTGATTATTTCTCCCAAAATTTTCTTAAGCTCCATTACAGCAGTTTTAGGTGGAATATAAATATACACTAGTGTAATCTTCCTTCCTTGCCAGTAGCCCATTAGCACAACAAATCTGTCATTATTATCTTTTTTATCCTCTTCTATCATTACTGGAGCTCATCTTGCAACTAATTATATCACTATTAGAGTTCCTCTTGCAATTAATATAAGCACTCCTCTTTTCATTTGTCTCAGGTATTCTGCTGAATAACCATCCTGAAAACATTTCTTTATCAAATTCACATGTTCAGTTCTTTCTAAGTTTGTCTCCTGTAACAAAGCTATTTGCACTCTACATTTTTGAATATAGTTCACCACTCTTTCTTTTTTATCTGTGTGACCATTGACATTTAAAGAGATTACAGAAAGCATCACTGCATTAAAAACTTATTATTCCCACCTGTTATGTATAACCTTTTTTGTTAAATGTCTAGTTCCAGCTTTTGTGTTACATGCATACACTGTTTGACAGATTGAACATTTATACAATTGTTTCTTGTCATATCCATTTGAGCCTGTGTCACATCTCACAAAACATTTTGTTTTATTGAAAGCCCTCAAACAAAAAAAAAAACACACCCCAGAACCCCTCTAAGACCCATTAACTTAATACTAACAAACAAAACTATGTACATTTTCAAATACTGAAGTTTTACCCTCCTAATAGGAGCAAAACTCCCAAACTGACAGCCACACTCACAGACTTGAGTTGACTTGAGTTGACCTGAGTTAACCTAAAAGAAAGGTTAAACATGCTAAGATGCATGGTGCAGCCTGCGCTTCTATTAAGTGCTAATTGTTTTTGTCTTTTCTTTATAGATCTCCCAGTGGGAAAACCCCTGAATGCTTTTAGAGAACATTATCTCCTAGACCATTTCTCTTCTCAGTTTTTTTCTTTTCCTTCAACCAATCAATCACCATTAGCCTATTGTTAGTCAACAAATGTAAAATAAATAAAATGAATAAATATAGCCAATTTCTCTTTATCAGATTGTCTCCATGGAGACATGGGAACCAGGCAGCCAGTTTCTCTTTATTCACATTGTTTCCATGGAAACATGAATACCAGCTGCAGAATTGCTACTGAACATACATGCTTTTGCTAGAAAAAAGCCTCATAACATTCAATTTTTTTTTCATTTACTTGCTTACTTTTAAAACTTGTTACTAAATCAGTCTAAGGTCCTTAATCGAGTCATTTCCCCATGCAAGAATGGGAAAACGCACATTAAGTTTTCTTTTGTAATGCTGTTTTAACCAGGCTTTTTTTCATTGCATTGCCTATATTTCTTACAACTGAACAAAAAAGAAAGAGCACCTGCTTACAATCCCCATCACACTTCAAAATAACTGAGAAAACCTTACTTTATAGCATGCAAAGAAAACCGTACACCACAAAAATAGTGTTAGTAAGAAAAACAATATTTACGTACAGTTAACTTTCTCCCTCCTCTTACCCTCCCCAAAGCATTTTTGAACATTAATGACATATATATATATATATATATATATATATATATATATAATTTGTCCCTCCAGGGAAGAATACTTTGAAGACAGCTGGGTACAGCAGTTTGAATCTCACACGTGTCTCAAAATTCCTTGAATAGTGGAATAGATTTGCTTCTCTTCTGTCTAATGTACAATGAGGAATCATTCTCCACATTCTGCTGTCTCCCACTTTTAGTACTTTGTCCTTCTGCCACAGTTTAGTCAAAATCAACTCCTTCTGCTGGTAGGATTGCATCTTTACTATTAAAGGTTTAGGTTGTTTTCTCATAACCAGGTTTGGAGCATACACATGATGTGCCCATTCAACTAACAACTCCTGCTGTGGAATACCAGTCCAGGTGCTTATTTGTGCTTTCATAAAATTAATGCAGTCTGTTCCTTCCAG
Organism: Protopterus annectens; assembly: GCF_019279795.1. Classification (NCBI taxonomy): domain Eukaryota; kingdom Metazoa; phylum Chordata; order Ceratodontiformes; family Protopteridae; genus Protopterus; species Protopterus annectens. The sequence continues at coordinate 247,303,967 of NC_056743.1, forward strand.
CTTCTCTGGTATAGCTGAAAATCTCAGGTTTTCCCTACATGCTCTGTTCTCTAATGCTATTATTTTTTTTGAAACATCTCTTCCTGATCAGTCTCATATTCAGCCAGCCTTTTCTTCATTTTTGACCTCTGATATTTTGCAGCTTTAACACTTCATCTGAATATTTGTTTAAAACTTCCTCCATTTTTTCCAGCCTTTTGCTATTTGTGTTGATGTACTCTATCAGTGTTTTGTTTATTTTATCCAGGTCTGTGTGCATTTGTCTTATATCTTCCTGTAGGTTACTGGAGGTCATGTCTGGAGGTTGGATTGTTTTTTGCTGAACAGCTGCAGAACTTTCTCAAGTCAGTGTTTCTTCCTCACTTTTTGTAGCTGATTTTTCCAGGTCCTCTGTATTTATTTTTTCCTGGAATCTAAGCAGTACACTTACTAGCCAGTTACCAACATTTACCCATAAACACAAGCCTTCTCTGATGACTTTCTGTTTTCACTCTCAGAGAACTAGAATTAAACTGTAACTGAATGTGTAGCCATCTTGAAAGTCCAAAAGCTGCAATGCTCTTGTCTTCAGAGATAAAAGCACACCTCTATATCACAGATAGTCTATGCAGCTTAGCTTGCCTTTCATCCTAGAAGGCATTCTCCTAAAGTGAGGATATCACTTGAGACATTGTAGATAAGCAGATGAGGCTATCTCCATGAGATCAGAGTCTCATCTCTGTATTCTCTCCTTGTAGACATAAGGCATTGTTCAGCTATGTCCACAGCCTCAAAGGAACAACATAACAGTTTGCCAAATTATACTGAGCTAGAAGAAATACTGAATCTACTGGCCAACAAATTTAACTCCAAATTTACCCCACGTCTCCCCCCCCATACACCTCTCAGGAAATACCCTCAACTATAACTTCCAACTATCAGTAGAGAACAGGTCTTCAATGTATTCTCCAAAGTCAAGAATACTACACTGGTGGGTCTCAATAATATGTTTGGATGCCTCCTTAATAGCATGAAACACAACCTATCAAGATCACTAGAAACACCATTTAACTGTAGTTTCAAGACAGGCTTCATGCCAAGCGAATGGAGGACTGCAACTGTCATTCCTCTGTACAAGGGCAGGCTGTCTATGGACTCGAGTAACTACAGACACATAGTCTCATATATAAAGCCATGCAAAAAATTATCATGGAAATGATAAACAATGATATAAGAAAACTTCAGGCACTGGATCCAACCCAGTATGGTTTCTTCAAGGGCAGGTCATGAGTATTTAACCTGGTGGGACTTATTTGAGAAGATCACCAAAGCAATGGACCAGGACAAAATGGTGAATACTGCCTACCATGACCTGGCCAAAGCATTTGACACAATACCCTATGCAGGCATTGTAGACAAACTCATAAAATTAGCTATAAACCCTTATGTCACCTGCTGGACAGCCAGCAGACAGCAGGCTAAAAGACAGGACCCAACAAGTTAGGATAGGGCAGTCTATCTCTACAAAATGGCCAGTGACTAATGGAGTTCCTCAAAGCTTGGTTCTGGGGCCTCTCCTTTTTTGGCATCTACTTCTCTTAAGTCAAGGCCAACATCAAGGGCTTCTGGCTGACTATGTCTGCAGATGACTGCAGACTAGGCACAGTCATAGAATTCCCAGAAAGCCACAAACACCCTCCAAGAAGGTCTGCATAGACCAATAGCTGGTGCCACAGCCATGATGTAAAACTGAGTGTCAAGAAATGCATAACAATATATACTTTTCATGAAGGTTATACAAGATTTAAATAAAATAAATACTTATTACTACACTACTCTAATTTCTCTAATCAATAAAAATTAAGATGGACTTAACATTTCTTTCTTTAAATGTTAATGGGTTAAATAACCCAAGAAAAGGATTCAGTTTACTAAAGTACCTAAAATTAAATAAAGCTCAAGTAATCTTTATACGAGAAACCCACTTAAAAACAAATTATAGCTTTACTTGGAACCCAAATGAATACTTGAAATTATCTAATTCTTCACACATCAAAAAACTAGAGGAGTTTTAACATTATGGAAAAAAAAACATAATTCCCCCTCAAGTAATTTATAATTATGAAGATAGGGAAGGTCTTTTATCAATTATAATAATAAAATTTAGTAACAGACTCTGGATATTAGTTAATGCTTATTGGTTCCCTGGAATTGGAACAAAAACAATTAAAAAACATTTAAAACTTATCACCAAAAATACTAAGGGTAGTTTAATTCTAGGAGGAGATTTTAACTGTCTATTTAATGATTCATAAATCTCTAACAAAAGACCTTTCCGTGCTACCTCTATAGGGAAAATTTTAAAAAAATGGATAGATAACTCACAATAATATGATTTGTTTTATCTCAAAACTGACAATTCATTAGAATTCTCTCACTGTGATTTTAGACACAACACTCAGACTAGAATTGATAAAATCTTTATATCTCAAGATCTAAAAACAAAAATATCATATTTTACAATAACCCCGTGTCCTCTATCTGATCACAATGCACTTATTTTTAATATTCAAATAGACTTTAAGAAATTGATATATACTAAAAGAATCCCAGCTTATATTACTAAATTAAAACAGTCTAAACCTTGGTTAGATTCAGAAATAAAATATTTCCTAGATATAAATTTAACAAGTGAGGTAAATATGGTAAGTATATGGGATTCTCTGAAAGCATATTTATATGGCAAAATCATAACATGGTCTAATAATAAAACAAAGGAATGGGAGTCTGAATTATCTAACATACAAAAACAAATAAATATAATTAACAATGATAATTCGAGAATTTTGTCAGATAAGAAAAAAGAAATTGAATCTTTAAATAAAAAATGTATTGACATCCTAACTCACAAAACTAAATTAGCTTTAGAAAAACTAAAACTAAATTATTTTTCTATGTCTCCAAAACATATGCACAATTTAGCAATAAGAGTTAAAATACAATCCACTAAAATAATATTGTGAGTGTGGTTCATGAAGGGTGGAGGAAAAAAAAAGTCTCAGATATAAGTGACATTTTGGATGCTTTCAAATATAATTTTTCAGAACAATACAAACGTAAAGAATTTCAATATAGAACTCGGAATATGACTTAGACTTTTCCAAATTAAAAAAAAACTACCAGAAAAATTAATAAATGATATCCAGAAACAAATTTCACTAAAGCAAACTACTGAAAAAATTAGAGAAAGCAAAAATAACAAAGCTCCAGGTATAGACGGTATTATCAGTGAAATATATAAACTATTACCATCCTCTACTATATCAGTTCTGCACAAAACTTTAAATGAATAATATTTACAAGGTACAATTACACTCTCATGGAGGTATTCGTTAATTACTCCTATAGTAAAAGAAAACAAAGATTCTAGTCTCTGTAGTTCATATAGACTAATATCTTTGATTAATAATGATTATAAAATATTAATGTCTATTCTAGTTAATAGATTTAAAAAATCATTAACACACCTCATCTCTGAAAATCAAACAGACTTTATTTATAATAGACATACCCAAGATAACATTCAAAGAATACTAACTACCATAGATATTTTAAATAGAGATAATCAAGAAGCTCTTATAATTACTCTTGACATTGAAAAAGCCTTTGACACATTAAATTGGAATTTTCTTTTTAAAAGTCTTGAATTATATAAATTTCCTATCCAATTCATTACGTTTATAAAAATATTCATAATAACAATTTAGCGTATGTAAAATTAGGACCATTTATGTCTGTATCTATTGAAATAACTAAAGGCACCAAACAAGGATGCCCAATGTCCCCAATTCTATTTGCACTAGCAATAGAACCTTTCTCAATGGCAATCCAATTAAATAATAAAACAAAAGGAATTAATATATATAATCAATTTGATTCTAAGATAATGTTATTTGCTGATGATATCTTACTTACTTTAAGAAATTCAGTGGAATCCCTACAAGAATTAGACTTATTAGTTAAAAATTTCTATTGTATTTCAGGATAAAAAAATTGTAGTTTTAAATCTAACCACTTACTACTAAATAAAAGAAATCACAATGATACCAATGAAACAACTACAAATGAAATAATTGGGAAACAAGTATCCTCTTTAAAATATTTAGGGATTGTTTTATGTGAGAACATTGATTTAACCTTAAATACGAACTATAATAATATTATAAATAATTTAAAAATTCTTACAGAGAAATGTAATAAGCTACGCTTAAAATTTGAAGATTGACTACAATTAATTAAAATGGTATTATTACCAAAGATAAATTACATTGCATGATCTATTTCCATATTACCTAGTAAAAGTCTTCTAAGAGAAATAAATAAAATACTTTTAAAATTTTTATGGTACCCCCCCAAAAAAAATAGAATAGCTTTATCAAATCATATTAGACCTTGGGAGCTTGCAGGAATAAATGTTCCAGATTTAGAATCATATATTAATGCTTCTAATCTTAAAATTATCTTAAATTGGATAGATCCAAAATTTTCTTCAGCTTGGAAGTCTCTTCAAACTACTATTATTCTAAATGAGAATAAATTAATAAAAAATGTACAACTTAATGAACAAAACAACAAACTTTGGTATATACTTTGTGTTAATTTACAATATAACATTATTAAACTCACAAATCTAAAGTTTATAAACTATATCTACAACACTTTTAGAAATTTCATCAATAGTAATATTGATATTAAATTATGGTTACACTTATTATTCCCTTTTAAAATTACAAGGAATTTTTTTAATAATATCAATACAGATACTCTTAATAATTGGGAAATAAAAAATGTACGTGTTTGTACCAATGTACAATTAAGTTAGTCACCCTAGATGCACAAAATTTAGTTGAGACATTTAATCTATCAGAATCAGATTGGTTAGCTCTTAATAGCTTAATTCCATTTACTCAAGCTCTATGTAGGACAATAGCAAATTCTTCCTTTAAATCATTGCCTAAATTTATATTTATTATACATGAAATACTATATGGAGAACTTGACAGGAAGTATTTAATCTCAAAACTTTATAAAATTATTATTACTTATAAAACTACTCCTAATCAGAAATTTTGGAATTTTATTACTAAAGATTATACAATGTCCCTAACTTCAGAGAATAAAACTAATCTCCTGCACTCCATTAAACTAACATCAAATCTACAAGTCTGGAGGATTTTTTTCCTGGAAATTCTTGCATAGGGCTTTCTATACTCCTAATAAAATTGCTAAATTTAATCTTTCTAAAGAAATAATATGTTGGAGATGTTCCCTAAAATGTAAGGCTGACTGGTCTCATATATTTTATAAATGTTCTCTAATTAAGAAATTTTGGAATGAAATTAGAAAATTTCTTCAAGCTATTTTTACTGATTTATTCATATTATCAAAATATTTAATAATTTGGAATGTAAATAAGTCTATTACAATGAACAACAAAAATAAATATTTACTCTGGACAATGCTGGCAGTAGCCAAAAAATGTATTACAAGAAGATGGACTTTGTCCTTCACTCCAACTATTGAAGATTTTTTAATTCTATTGGAAGAAGTAGCTGTTTTGGAAATAAAAAACAAAGAACTAAGAATTTTCTCCAGAAACTGGACTAATAATCCTTGGGATAAAGTCCTCTCCCTTGTTAAGACAATGAATTCAGATCTACTATCATCTACTTAATTAAATTGGAAACAAGGAACACTGGAAATTGTATGACCTTGCTATATGTTTATAATGTGTTGTTATTCCCTTATTTTTTTAATTTGAGGCCTTTGTAAAAATTGTACATAGTTTATCAGTATTGTTATTTAAATTGCAAATTTTTGTTGTCTTGTTGGAAATCTCAATAAAAAAGTTTGAACAAAAAAAAAACGCAAAATAGTATCCATTGGGAAGATGGCTACCCCCGGAAACTATCACATGTTAATATACAACTAAGAGTAGACCCAGTATTCAGAGATTTGGGACCACATGTAGACAGTGACCTGGCCTTGAACAATCATGTGGCTATGGTAATAAGGAAATCATTCTATGTTGCACAACCTATAAGCAAGGGTATGACATCTAGGACCAAGGATATTACTGCTCTGCTATACTCAGCCCTCATCAGGCCAATCACTGAGCAGAATACCTACTTTGGAAAGTACCTGACCAGACATATATGACAACTGGATCATCCACAGAGGTTTCTCACAAAAAATACAGAGGGCATATACAACCTGTCTTACGTGGACTTCCTGAAAGCCCTAGCCAGGTGCTTTGTCTCCTACAGACTACTGAGAGGTAACGCATGCCTGGCCTACAAAGCATCCTCTGATCCTGCTGTGGAGGATGCGTTGAGCATCTGCTAAACAAGTAGCATCAGAATTACCCAGTCTAGGGACCTAACCTTATCTGCAACATAAATAGGACATGTTGGAGGGACAGTTATGTGTCTCAGAGACTACTCCTTCTCTGGAACAGGCTTCTCATTCATGTGAAGCAGAATTCTTCCCTAACCCAATTCAAGCATAATTTGGACCAGTGGATAGGGAATCTGAAATTTACCCCTGGTCTGGCATCTATGTCTTAATTAGCCAGAGGCAGAAGCAGCCTGCAAATGCTTGATCTCCCATGCCTAAGCCTACATACATACCTTAAAATAATCCTTGGGTACAAAAACTTGTCAGATACATTTAGGAAGTATGGCTATGACATATGAACCTAGACAAGTTGAATGGTTGTGTTTTAAGCTCCTGATTATTAAGAATTTCTATTCTTGATTTTTAGGTTTGTGAGTTACATCTTGCAGTCCAACCAAAATTGTTTACAATTATTTGGACGTATTAGGTCCTCTGAACAATAATTTATTCCATATGTCTTTTAAGGAGGTTTGGGTTATTCCATTTCTTAAATAAACATATCTGAGTCCCAGTCTTCTTGACAACTTCTGGCCTAGCTCCAAATTTCCTTTAATAGACAAAATGATAGTAAAGGTGGTTTATGTATAACTCATTTCCTGTTTAAGAGAACATAACCTGATTGATCCTTTTTTTTATGCTGAATTTTAAACAACACTGAGACTCCCCTCATTTGAGCAGCTAATGATTTTCCTGATGGCAGGACATTAATGGTTCTGTTTAGTAATACTCTTTATTGAGGTCCCTAGTAATGTCTTTTGGTTTTCCCGGTTAGGGGTCGCCACAGTGGAGCAGTGGTCTGCTTATTATTGGCAGTAGATTTTTACAGTGTTTTGGTGCCAGCCTGACACCCAATCTTCAAGGAAGGCATGCCCATTCACACACACACCTACCTGCATGTCTTTAAACATCACTCAACCACAGCTTCCACACAGAAGGTGCTCCAGCCGAGAATCGAACCAGAGAACCTCTTGCTGTGAGGTGACAACACTAACCGTTGCACCACCGCAGCCTCACTCTTCTTTATTAAGGTCTCTACCATGTTTGAAATGGTGGACCATGGCATATTTTAGATCAGTTAAGTTTTTAGGGATTTCTGGAACTTTCTTATGCTGGTTTGCTTCCTGTCTGTATTAGTGGTTACACAGAGGAGTATGAGGCATTACGTCATTTTTCTTTTACCAAGTGAAGTATGCCAAGGTTTCAGTGGAACCCATTATTATACTTTTGGCAAGTCCCCATAAGTAGATATTACCAGAAGGACCAGACTTGAGTATCCCAGTTACAGAGATGACAGGCATTTCTAGTTCTCCTTCCTGAAGGGTTTATGTTAGTAGAGAAATCCCTTGTAGGTTATCTGGACTGTATTCAACAGTGGCTGAAATGTAACCATGTGAAGCTCAGCACCACCAAAGCAAAAGCCTTGATAATTCAAAATATTTTAAGAGAACCAAGAGCTGCAGTTTCTGATCCCTGTATAACTGAAGGAGCTAAAATGGAGTTTGTGTCGAATATAGGTTTTTGATGACTGGTTGATATTCCAGTATCAATTACAGTCAAATCATTTTATTTTCAGTTGAGACATATTGGTTTATGTTAGAATTGCTCATGACCAGGTTTTAACTTGTTAAAACTACTTCAAATGCACTTTACCCAAGGATTCCTGACACCAAATCAAATAGTCGGCAACTAATTCAGAACCATTCAATACATCTTCTGACCAGAAATTCTCATTGCCATCCTATCAAACTTGTTTTCCAAAGTGTGCACTGGCTGTCTATGCACTCATCTATTGTTTATAAAGTTTTGTATTAGTGCCCCTGACCTTATGCAACTTGGATCATTTGGTTCCTTACTGGCCAGCGTGATACCATCAATCAATCATACTAGGGATTCTAATGGTCCCAGTCATGCTATGGAAAACTTATGGTGTACATTCTTTTGCTTTCCAGACATCAACCTTTTTTAATATATTACCACTGTGGATATGGAAGCACTCTTTACTAACAGCAACAATTTTGTTCAACAGGCAGAAAGCCATAGGCTCCCTGTAGTAATGGGTCCCAAGGGGCCTCCAGAAATGCTCCTGTTATAATCCACTTCTGCAAATACATGCTATATGCTCACCTACAGTTTATTTGGAGAGCTGCCAGTTCATCTACTGCACATCTTTGGGATGTGGGAGAAATCCACAGCTCACAACAAAAATGCACTGAGAAACAGGAAGGGCATGACTATTCTTCACAGAAGGCACCCCAGCTGAAACCCAGACTGGGAACCAATCACTGTAAGGCAGGAAAGCTAACTGTTGCAACACAGTGACAACATTGTTGTGGTTTTACTTCTGCTTTAGGTTCCACTCATTTTCTTTAATTAATAATATATCTAATGCTTGCTCCATCTCTCTCTCTCTCTCACAGAAACAAACAAATAGATATGTATATACATACATACAGACACATCACACACAAGTGCACACATACCAAACTACATAGCAGATGTCTATAATGTAAAACATTGGGACTTACACAAACAGAAATAACGGTACTGTATTTTGTATTCCTAGTGCCAGACTATACATTACAGAGTAGGATAACGCTAAAATACTTGCAGAGAACATGGAAGGAAATCAGCAAAGGATAACTACATTGCTATTTTAACACTTTACAGTGACCTCAGTCATGCATAGCATAGGATGATGATAATTAAGGTTTTTTTGTTTTTAAGTGGACACTGTGCACCACAGGGATCAGTCATATCTCTGCTCCTTTCCATTCCCAGTACATACCTCCAGAGAAGATGTTAATTGCAATCAGAAGAGCATACTCTGCATCATCCAACTGCAGTTCATTCATAGATTTGGAAAATTCAAAGATGGGGTTGATGAACTCAAACTGGAGGCCTGTAACAGAAAGGATTTACCCAGATTAACATCATCATTATTATTATGCTTGTTTATGACAGGTGCACAGTGTGCTAAACACAAACAGCATACAAAGAGAGACAGTTCCTTTGTTTGGCCTTATGGTGAAGGTTAGAGATATAACAGCAGAGAAAATTATCAATACACAAAACCACACAGGTGTACTATAGCAACATGAAAATAACAAAAAAGAATGCCACTCCTGAGATGTAACAAAAAACATTTAATCACCAGGTGCTTTCATTTCTATAAAGATCGGAACTTCATCAGACTAATTAAAAAGAGCCATTTCCTACTATTTAAATATTGAATTTGGCACCAAAACCAACTTCAGAACTTAAAGGCATATAACATATATAAAGTTTATTGACAAATATAAATATCAAATCAAGTTACATGTTACAGCAATTTAACAAATCCTACAAATCAACACTGGCCACATTTTATTGGGAAGAAAAGCAGCATACCTTTTTGTTTTTTATAGTTAATGAAGATACATGCAATGTGCTTAACTTAAGGAAGTAAAACTTTGTAAGAAGTTTCTCTTTCATTTTGAAATGTAAAGGACTATCAGAGCAGTAAAAAAAGTTTAGCAAAGTATGTTTCTCATATTTTCAGACATCCACAGGTATTTTAATATGCTTTGAAACTAGAATGACTAACAAGACTGAGAAAATAGTCACCAGTTTTTCTTGACAGTAGTTTAAGCCTTTAAGGCGGGGCATATTAGAAAATGTAATACTTCCGTGGTGGTGCAGTGGTACCATTGTTGCCTCACAGCAAGAGGTTCTCCCGTTCGATTCTCGGCTTGGGTTGGGAGTGCCTTCTGTTTGGAGTCTGCATGTCCTCCCCGCGGTCGAGTGGGCATTCAAAAGACATGCGTTGAATGGGCGTGCCTTCGTTGAAGGTTGGGCATCAGGTTGGCAACTCGACACCATAAAAACCAACTGCCAATCATTAGCGGACCGGAGTTCCGCTGTGGCGACCCCTAACCGGGAAAAGCTGAAAGACAAACAACAACAACAACATATTAGAAAACTTAATACACTCTATAAAACTTTTCTGCTTTACAGCAAATATATTACACCTGACAGCATGGGTAATATTCGTTTTTTTCATTTGTAGCACCCTGGTCCAACTTCACTTATGGACATACATCACAGGCAGTTAGAATTAACTTACACTTTGTAAAGCAAAATCCAGTTTCACTTGTGAGGTGGTGTCAAGAGTTCATAAATATTAACTGAGAGTTTCAAGAACTCTAGTCCCACCTTCCTAGATGAGACTATCGTAGTGCCCGCATAGTAACACCGGCATTTTGCAAAGCTGTGGTTTAAACAGCTTAAAATAATATACCACAGAGAATGGGAAATAACTGGCAAAATATTTGGTTCTACTATGGGCTCTAAAACAGCAGTTTACTTCAGTGTATAATTAGTAAGTGTAACACACTGCAAGGTCCTGGTTTAGTGCTACTATACTACAGAAAAAGAATAGCAGCTATTCCACAGCGTGACTGGTAGTATAACATCATCTAGCATATATGAGCAAAGAGAACAGTAGGTAGCTGTTGCTATATAGGTTACTGTTCTAAAGCTAGCAAAATTACTATGCCCCTCAACACAAACTAACCATGCCTGTGTATAACATACTGATCCAAGCCCACTGTATGCTATTAAAGGACAGGGAAATAACTATGCCAATATACATAGCACAGGTCCGGTTTCACACAGAAAATGATCCATGTAATAGCTTTTAGCTACACAAGGAAATGGTTGAGCCTTATTTAATAAATTGTGTCACATTAAATCAGTAGGAAACATTATAGTTTTAAGGGTTTCAGTTAAAGCTCTATGTCTTATTAAACACATTGTAAAGTCCATATTTCTACACCCTGGTTCAGTCCTAGAAGAAGCATGCAGCCAGCAAGACAGTTAATATGCAACTCAGCAAGGTCACAGTCCATACCACCCTGGAGTAGTACTCCATGGATTATGGAATGAAACTCTACAATTATGATGTTGCAGGACTTTGATCCAGCTCTTTCAGACACAGTGTGCGCTGCCTGGCGAACAAGAATTTCTGCAGCCCTAGTCAAGATCTCTGCAAGGCATGGTATTCCAAGATACTGCCATTCCTACATCTCCTGAAAGGTATGGTGCTCCAAGGTATGGCCACTCCTACATCCCTTTAACTGGAGTGTTATGAATCAAAGAGGATCTATCATGCACTATCACAAATAAACTAAAAATCTCAGCACAGGTGGAAAACCTTAGAAGATATGCAGATAAATATAAAGAAAAGTACAAAATAATCAATTTATTGATGACACAAAAATGTTCTATAGAGAATTGGGAAACAAGGCAAAAGGAATTGAAAGACCACCCAAAAAAAAAGAAGAAATAGATACATTTTAGAGAAATATCTATAAAGATCCTGTGGAACATAACAAAGATGCTAAATGGATAGAAGAAGTAAAAGAAAGAATAAGACGTTCAAAGCTACAGGATATGAAATGGGATGAAGTAATGGCCAGAGAGATTGAGATAAAGTTAAGAAAAGCCTCCAACTGGAAACCCCCAGGCCCAGATCCAGTACCTAACATCTGGCTAAAAGTATTAACATCTTTGCATGATGATTTAGCCATGAGTAAGAACTATTTATATGAGCATCCCAAACAGACACCAGCCTGGTTGACAACAGGAAAAACAATGCTCCTACTTAAGCGTGAACCTGCAAGTTATCCAAAAACTATAGACCAATAACTTGCCTTCCGACAACATATATACTATACACTGAAACTGATGCCAACAGAGTTTATAGTCATTTAGAAGAAAACTTAATTATGGCAATAGAACAAAAGGGTAATAAAAGAAAGTCATATGGAACAAATGATCATATGTTGCTAAATAAAGTCATAGTGGAGAATTGTAAAAAAGGGAAGAATCTAAGTATGGCATGGATTGACTACAATCAGACAGTAACCCACATTCATGGATAAAAGAGTGCTTAAAATGTATAAGATACATCCTACACTGATAAATTGCATCACAGTGACCATGAAACAGTGGTAGACCACTTTACAATTAAGCCATGATAAAGGACAAATTATTATTCCAGGGATAAACATTTAAAGGGGAACATTCCAGGGTGACTCCCTGTCACCACTGCTATTCTGTCTTGCCCTTAACCCATTAAGCTGTCTATTTAACAGATTAGGTCATGGCTATAATTTGGCTCCTAGAAAACAACAAAGTGTAAAGACTTCTCATCTTCTCTTTGTATATGATTTAACACTGTACAGCTCCATCAGATGAGGAACTGAAAGCGCAACTGTGAGTAGTCAAAACTTTTTCAGATGATGTAAGAATGTCAATTGGTCTTGATAAATGTGCAAAAACAACCTTTAAAGCAGGAAAGCTGCAGCACCAAGAAAACATCAGTTTTGGTCAAGAATGTGATATAAAAGAACTTGAGCAAGAGGGAGTATATAAATATTTGGGAATTGATGAAGGATCAACAATAGAACATGAACAAATGCAAATAAAACTTAGTAAGGAATATTTTAGAAGACTTAAATTAATCCTGAAAACAGCATTGACATCTAGGAAGAAAATTCAAGCTATAAACCAATTTGCTCTTCCTGTCCTAACTTGTACTTTTGGAGTGATTGACTGGCCCCCAAAGGTGTTGGATAGATTAGACAGGCTCACCAACTGATTTACAAAAATCAGTGCATTCCAAGATTATATAGCCCACATTCCAAAGGAGGTATGGGCCTCCTTGAAATTGATTATATGTATAGATTTGCAATCATGGGACTGCACTCATATCTGCTGACTTCACAAGACCCAAACATAGTGAAAGTTTAGAAAGATGAGGAGAATATATCTAAGATGACTTCCCTTCTTAGTCTAGCACAAGCATATTGGCATTAAGCAGGAATGGAAATCAAACTAGAAGTAGATAAAAATCAGGCAGCAACTGAATGTGGAAAAAACAAAAGAAAGAATATAAGGTGAAGGATCAGGTGAGAAGGCAAGAAATGTGGAAAATGCATAAATATAGTTGCAAGTATAGAAAACTCCTGGAAGAACCTCATATTGATCAGGATCGAACACAGGAGTGGTTAAGGAGAGGCAAATTCAAACCAAAATATAAAAGATTATTATTGTCGGCCCAAGATAGTGGGCTACTACACATTAGTTTACAAAGTCCATTGAACATGTGGGAGAAACAGAAAATGTAGGTTTTGTAAAACAGAATTGGAAACAGTTGCACACCTTGTTGCTGGTTGTGATATACTAATGACAGATGGATTGTATACTGAAAGGCATAATAATATAGCAAGACTGTTGCAGTGGGGATTGTGCAAATATTATAATATTGGAGTAGCTGAAAAACACTGGAAACATGACCCACAAAGCATCATAGAAAATTATGAAGTCTACATCACATGGGATCACCCATTACCAACAGTTCAAAAGACAGATGTGACAAAACCAGATATAGTGGTCCATAAAAAGAAGACAAAAGTAGCATTGATCATTGAAATCACTACACCCACTGCCTACAGTCTTGCGTACAGAGAGAGACATAAAGTCATAAAATATCAGGATTTGCGGGCAGAAACAAGAGCAATATGGAAAAAAGATACCCAGACAGTTCCAATAGTAGTAGGAGCAATGGGTCTTATAAGAAAGAGTCCACAATTGTATTTAGATATGTTACCAATACATGTAGCTCCATATGAATTGCACAAGGATTCATTACTGGGTACATTGCGGGTGCTGCGAAGAACAGTTCTGGCTGACATCAAAGATTGTAACAATACTACTTTCATGAACTTTAATTGTACTTTGACTTAGGAATGGGGTCCATTCCCATCATGGTATTTAAAACCCAAAAGATTTGGATAAATTAAAACAATATATTATATACATTAATATATATATATATATATATATATATATATATATATATATCAACATAAAAATAAATATTATATAAATATAAACATAAATATTATATATATATATATATATATATATATATATAAAGTAGTAGAAAGTATTCTAAGAACTAAGTCAACACGAGAATGGAGAAAGAAGTTTTTGTTGATAGGGATAACGGCAATTACGAATACAGACAATAGGCAAGACAGGGCTAGAATTTATTGGAGAAAATTGACAAAGAAATCAAGGTATTGGGACCAAATAACTAGACAGGGAAAGATAATAGAACAGGAAGAGGCCAATAAGACATTTGAACTGTAGGATAAAGACTGACTTCCTTATCAGGGTTTGATATCAAACTATAGGCAAACAGAAAGGGACAGTGGAATCCTAAGTGAAAGACCTGCATTGGTAGAATTTTTTAGTTAAACCTAGAATTGAAGCTACTGTTAAAAAAGGGATAATTAGTAGGGCATATAAAATATTGCACAATAACTATAGGAATCAATCGGGAGGCTGGAAAAGATTGGGAACAGGAATTGGATAAGCAATTTTCAAGGAAACAATGGGAGGACATATGTATGGCTGCCAAGTATCCTATCTAGAAAATGTAGGATTTTTTTGTTTATAGGAAGTGTTTGCATAAGTATTTTTTTAGACCCCAAGCAGACTCTAAATAATTTTTCCTCAGGTAGATGGCAAATGATGGAGGTATGATGGGGAAGAAAGAGGTAACTGGTAACATTTATTTTGGGAGTATAATGAGTTGGCAGACTTTAAGAATTCCCTACAGAGTAGCCTGTCAGAAACAGTGGGTAAGCAAATGGGTGTAAACTAAGGAAATTATTTTTTTTTCTGAGCTGGAATACAAGATCTGAATTGCTTAGACATAGTAAGGCCTTGTTAAGTTTAATTCTGATGGCTGCCAAAAAAAAAGCAGTGACTAGAAAATGGAAATCAAAGTCTAAACCAACTGTATTTGAAGAACTGAATACTGTAATAGAGATAAAACAAGTGGAGGTGGGATCTTATGAAAATGGTAGAAGCAAATTACATAGAAAAATTGAAATTCTGGGAACAATGTATGCAGAATAATGTTTTGAATGAAGAGTGCGATTTAAGGGAAGTAGGAATTGAGCAATGTTGGCTTGATGAGAGTTATACAAAAACATATGTGTTGCATAATGTTTGCAACTAGGAACATGTTAATATGGTTTGCTGTATTTTATATAAATGTATGGTTGCCTATGTCTTAAGTAATAATTCAATAAAGGTGGTAAAACAACATAGAAACATTTGGACAGCTTGCACCTCTCAATTCAGGGCTTTTGCACACAAGCTAAAGCCTTTGCTGCCACTAGTGCTTTTTTTAGACAGAGCTCAGTTGATGGGCATGCCAGTGTAACTAACAAATCAAACTTGAAACCAAATTGCATTAAAGTGGCTCTCCATGATACCAGAAAACAATAAATTGCCTATCCTTGAGATACTCCTGCATTTGGAAAGCATCCAAGTCTGCATAGTTAATGAAACTTGGTTTAAATGTAAATTCCAAAGTTGTGTACTTGTTATGTCTTCAGGCCCAATGGCAACTGTTGTGGAGTTTCCATACTTGTTAATGAACATATTACCTCCAGGAAAATCCCAAGGGACTCAGACTGAACTCACTAAACTAGATATAAAGCTAAGTAGGCTTAATTATTAACTAATCGCTTGCTATAGAACACAGTTTGACTCCTGATTACCATGCAATATTCCTCAGTGTTCTAAATGATCTTATTAGCAAAAAAATCTCTTATTTTTGGATGACTTAACTACCCTTCAATAAACTAACCCAAACTAAGCAGAAAGCTCAGGTCAGGTCTGGTATCCCACTGTGATCCAGAGTGTGATAGGACTAATGAGAAACAGAACATAAAGGATTAAACCAGATAAAATCACTTTAGCTAGCAGATCTGAGAGATTCTCTTTCTGATGTCCTTCCTGCTGGATGTATAAAGATGCTTTGTTGAAGTTTAGTATGTAGATGGTTATGTGTTTTTGTTCTAACCTACTTAAATGAGCAAACTTCTCAAAACTTCAACAAGGAATCTTTAATTCTCCCGCAAGGAGGACATCAGAAAGATAGTCTCCTAGATCTGTTAGCTAAACTAGTTTTGTCTGTTCTAAATCTTTACACCCACAGGTAAACCTGGACACCTGTACCTCCAATGTATGATATGTCCAAAAATACCTATACTTAACATAAAAAAACTCCATTCTGCAGCTGGTAAATAAACCCACTAAAGGGCACAACATTCTTGACCTGTTTCTTAAAGTATGGCTGCTTCTTGCACTACTCCTCTGGTGTCTCTTTCCCCAGTGAAGTATGACCATAAACTTGTGACCTTCTCCTTTAAACTCCCCAAACCTCCTGCAACAAAATCCAATGATTTTAAGGAATACAGACATGGTAACTTCAACCTACTGTGTGATAAAATTCACCTTCGACTGCATGTCAGCAGATTTTAATACAGCAGATAGATTCACTAAAGAATTATACACCCATTTAGAAAAATGTACAGACCTAGAAGTCCCTACCAGAACCAAGTATCAAGGGTAATTCAAAAACCAAACTACCTTTTTGGTCCACCACCATAAATAAAGTATACAATAAAAGAAACTCCTTAAATTATTTAGTAAATTCAAAACTCATCTTCTCAAGGAAAATATCAAAGCATTACAAAAACTGCAGAACTCTATAAGATCTACTAAAAGAACCCATGAACTTAGGCTGGCCTCTGAAGTAAAAAATAATTATAAACTCTTCCTTAGCTGCATTAGAAAACAAAACAACAACAAAAAACCTCTACCCTACTCTGTTCAGAGGAATATACCAATGCGTTTATGCTTTTATTAAAAAAGATGTAATAATGCTCCTGCGAGACACAGTGGAGAATGTGTTCATTTCAACAAATTCACATTTTTTTTATACTGGAGAAACCCCAAAAGCAATTAAGGGTGGACTAGAATAATCTTTTCCTTAAAAGGGCATAAACATTTCTGTTTCTATTTTTAGCATTCTTAAAGACAAAGAAAAACTCAATTGAGTTCCTATAAGGTTATTTACTTACATTAGATTTTTAGTGTTATTTTTAGATGAAAATTGTTATTGTTTGTAGATGGTCACGTGTTGTGTCAACAAATTATTAAAATTTGAATTTTTTCATCTGATGACGTCTACTATTAGTATTAGACAAAAGAGCTTATTTTTATAAATTCCTGTGACTGAACAAAGTTGGTTGTTATCATTACTCAGATGTTATTCATAATGGGCTCTCCTGTTCCAACCCAACTGACATTGTCCATACACTTGCAAACAAATTTAGTACAGACTTCACCCTAGAGACTTCTATTGAAAGTCACAGAATATCTGAATCCCTTACTCCCCCAATTACCTCTAAAGATCATTTACTGAATGTACTAACCAAGACCAAAACACTTCCTCCATTTAAACGGGAGCCTTAGTACCAGATATACTACCCACCAGTGACTTTTGGCTTAACTTTACTTACACTATTCTGTCACAGGATAAGGACAATAATTATGTCACTTATCAAGCTGTACACCTGACACTAGCTGATTTACTACCATGCAGTGTGAGAAGCAATGGTTGTTGCAGTATGTTTTAGAGCAAGAGCTAACTGCCACCCTAATCCACATGAATTATTATTCCACAAGACACACTATTGTCTGCAATCCAACAAAGCCCCACATCAATTCTAGCTGAAGTAATGTGCTGCAGGACACACAAAAAAAAACTGTGATATTTTGAATGACATGATTTTGTGAATGGAAACAACCCCATTCCATTTTTGGAACACAGAAGTGGCAATAATTCAATTCTAAGCTTTTCTACAGTCAGTGATACAGCAAGATGGAATATTCTGCAATGACAGCATGACAACTCAGCAGCACTCCATTCTCACAAGTATGTGAACACTATGTAGTGAAATGCCACAGTGCCACGTAAACACAAATTAATGAAAATAAAACAATGCTGTTTCTGCAACAGGAAAATCAGCAACAGCCCTCTCTTTGTAATTATTACAATTCAGGGGTTGTTCAACATTAAGTCTTGAAACCTCAGAGTTAATTATTTAGGGGTTGGGTATACAACTTCCCCATGAAAACAAAAACATAATTTAATCACGCTTATTGTGTTTGGTTATAACTCAACAATATGACACATTAGAGATTTTTTTTCAATCTGGTGACTTCAAATTTATGAACTGTTAAGCTGTAATGTTGCAGTCTACAATATGTGATCCAGATCTTGTGTCATGCAGCATAAAACGTCCAGCCTGAAAGAAGAAGAGCTAAATTCTGGAAGAAAAGTAGGATGCAGGATGGTATGTATGACAGAGTCTGCCTTATCTGATGGCAACTCAAATCTGACTGTCTCAGACCACTTCTCCTAATGACAAACTTTGTTAATTACTCATGATAAAAACAGCGGCATCCATAGGCAGAGAAAATTAGTGCCACTTAGAGGAGAAAATGTTAATAAGTGACTGTCATTTGCATTTCCACACTTAGCAGTACTCTGTCCTCTGAGTATATATAAAATAAATGCTGAGCCTTTACATGTACGCTGTTCTTCCATTTACCCAGAAACTGATTTGTTAAGCAAAATGAAATTTGAGAAGACATCATTCAACCACTCACATGAACTAACAGACCATGATTGCAAGTTCATGTCTTTACAGACTGAAGCTGACAGTTTGACAAGATATACCCAATACATGGAAAACAGATCACAATCAAATGAGGAAGTGCTTTGCATGAAAGCTTGTCTGTATATGTACGATTTTATTAGCTTTGCATATTTAAGCATTTTATTAAAATTACTGTAGTTTGCCTGAGTCTGTTTTAGTTGCTCTGTTTATTGAAGTCTTGCATATTGGCTTGGCAATTACCTACTGTGATAAACTGAGAGGCTGCCAGCCCAGCCAGACAGAATCTTGTACATAATTCTATGTCATTGTAGACATTAATATAATCCACATGGTGGTTTTACAAATGTAAGAAAACTGTGTTATGTGCTGAGCTTCAAAAATGTAACCACAGTGCACCCTGCTGGAAAATATCTGATAAGTAAAGAATTTTACAACTGTGTGTGACCTCAAGCTGGGAGACAGGGTGTCTGCAGCTGGAAATTCTTTCTATTGTTTTAGGAGAGAGATAATTATTAGGTTTTACATGTAAAGTGTATTTTATTGCTGTGACTTCCTGGCAGCTGCAGATCACAAAGAGATGTTAAATTTTGAGTTCTGTTAGCCTGGGAACTAAATCAGAAGTAAAACGTACACAATGAGGAACCTTGTTTGCAGACAGAAACGCCTCCGAGTCAAAAAGCTTCTTAATGCTTTTATTTTGAACAAACCAAAAGAGCGTTTTCGCCACAGACCACTGGTCTGTGGCGAAAACGCTCTTTTGGTTTGTTCAAAATAAAAGCGTTAAGCTTTTGACTCGAGGCGCTTCTGCAAACAAGGTTCCTCATTGTGTACGTTTTGGTCTGACTTGTTTGAAAGCAGTTTTTGAACTAAATCAGAAGTGACAAGAATGATGTAATCTGAAATGACTCAGCAGTAATGTGTATTATCAATTTAAGGACTATCTCAGAAAGAAAGAAGTGCATTTTGTATTTTGTTCTGAAGCTGATAACAACTTAGAAATTTGCTTTCTCTGTAAGTAGGATTTAGATCTTAGTATTTCTGTTAGAGATAGGAACATAACACGATTAATCTAGCTGCTTTCTATATTTATGTCAGACTGTCCTACAATGTTGTTTTAAAGTATATCCTGTGATTTCTATACTCTCTACTGTCACTATGTTGAGTTAATAAGTATTGTCTTGTGTTTTTATTATTTATTAAATATTTTTAAACCTTTTAACTGTGGCTGTTTTGTGTAGAGATATTTAAGCTCTTAAAGTACTTGCATGTATTTGGTGACACCCTTTGGTAAGGGCCTTTAGAGTAGCTGATAAGAATGGTTGGTGTCAGTGATTACTACCTTATAGCCTGGGCAGAAGGGAGCATAGCTAGTGAACCTGTGCCAGCCTTCCCCAGGAGTGTCTGTGTGTTTGTATACAAATCAAATCTCAAAGTGTGTGTGTTTCAGCTACTTGGGCAGGGACACGAAGCACTAGTTGGACACAAAAGGTCCTGGAGGTTTTGGCTTGACTAATCGGCTGAGATCTAAACCTATAGCTGTGCCAGTGGGGAGTCTTATTGGGGATCTGGAGAGAAAGGGAGAAACCAACCCCAGACTGACTGTGATCTCTGTGTGCTCTTAAGGGAAATTGTACTTTACTGTGTGTGTACTTGTTATCCTCCCAATACGGACATCCCTCACTGGTGCTAGTGGTGAGGATTGAGGCTCCTTGATTACTGGGCCAGTGCACGGGCATCACACCTACTATGGAAAGATTTTTGTTGCCTTCCTTGCACATTTTCAGCAGTGCTTAAGAGGTGGGTGTGCAATGGGCACTGTGAGGGATATCACCTACTTAGCTAAGCTGTTTAATCACTAGAAGTCTAGGGTTCCATGTAAGAAAACACTACAATCATGTCTCTTGTCTCTGCTGAGGATATATGGTGATATGCTTGCCCCAAGACACAAGCCCCAAACCTTCACAACACTCCCCCATGCAAGGCAAGCTAGAAATGTCATGCAAACTGCTCTCCCTTCACAGTTAGCTCTTCCAATGCCTTAGACTGCTACTCCAACCTGGGTCACATAGGAATTAAACAAAATCACTTTGTATAGGAACCACTTTATATTAAGGAATGGTAAACAAACTCTGCTGCTAACACTATTGCTTTCATCTACTTTTTCCATCTCATTATCAGCTGCTGCAGATAAATACTCCTACCAGCTGTCCTTTATTTATTTTCCTTTTCTTGGAAATACTACACTACTGCACTGGCTCTACCATGTGAAGAGATGGTGTGCTGAATGTGACTCATATAACCAGGGTTTATTTGGTGTCCCCAAACTCATAGGAACCAGATAGGAAAGAAGAGGAATAACGAGGCCTTGCCTGGTCACTTTTTTACTGTGGACATGTCTCAGGGGTATGGATACCTTTGCAACTTTTTTTTATTTTACAAAAAACATCTTTATTAAATTATCACTTATAACACAGGCAATCATTCATTTATATAAATGAAAACAAACCATATTGACATAATCTCAGCTGCAAATTTTATATCACAAACCATATTGACATTGTAGTTGAAAACATTATACATCACTTATAATCTACCCAATCATTGTCAGTCAAACATTATATAGCTCATTCAAATCTTGCCTTCTTTTAAACCTCATTCTTCCTCTGCATGTATTGATTCCACAATTCCATTTTTCCTAGGCAATTAAAGCTCCTAGCCTTTTCCAAAGATAACAATTCCAGCGGTTTTATCTCTGTTACTTTATTCACTACTTCTATTACATTTGGTTTACACATTGATTTCAATTTTCTAGTAATTCCTTTTTGGCAGCCACCATAATTAGACTCAGCAAGGTCTTACTATGTCTAGGCAATTCCAATGTAAATTCAGTTGAGTTAGTGAACTTAACATAACAGTAGATGTTTGAATGTTCACTGCTGAGTAGCCTTAGCTATATGGGTTATACACTGCATAGGATATAACAACCGGCCAGCTTCCAAAGCTTCAGGGCACCTTCCACATGCCCAAACTGTCAGTCAGCTCAAGCTGAACTGATTAAAAAGAAATGTTTGGGTGCCAAGCCTTTTAGAGCTTTCATGCTGCCAGAGAGGGGGGGGGGGGGTACAGGCTTGAAAGGTCTTAGAAATAATAAAAAATACATGTCTACACCCTGGCATAAACAACACATCAAAAACGTGGGGATGGTGGGAGGGAGCGGCTACTGCAGCAGCGGTCAACTGAAACTCTGCTGTCATGGAGAGTTTACTTACACATCTGGATTATGCTCATCATATTGATCACTGCTGCAGTAGTCTTAGCTATATGGGCAAATTACTTTAGCTTACTAAATTTGTGAGACAGAAGGAGAAGTGTTCAGGGGCCCCTGGGGAATGGGCTTAGCAAACCCTAATCTAGACCTAGAGAAGAAATTAAGCTTATAGTGCTTTATAAAAGTATGTGCAGAGGAACAAGTTGCAGTTTCTTCAATACAATCCTTTTTAAACACCACAGATGAAGTCAAAGCCCTGGCAGAGTGGGTCTTGATCCTACCTGGAAAAGTTTTGTTGTGGTGAGCATAACAAATGTAACAGCCTTAGACAACCATTTGGAAATAGTCTATTTTGACACAGGTTGCCACTTTTTCTTATCATCACAGTAAATGAACAATTGATCCAAAGAACTGAAAGATTTAATTCTGTCAAGCGTCAAGCTACTACCTGAGTTGCTTGTGGGCATCCAAGATATGGAGAATCCTTTCTCACTTAATTTTAGGTTCAGGAAAGAAAAGAGGGAGATGAATAGTTTGGCTTAAACTAAACTTGGATACCATGTTAGGCATAAAAGAAGGACTAGTTTTCAAAGAAACCCTGTCTTCATAGAAAATGAGATAGGGGTGGCTCACCATAAGAGCTTGAAACTTAGATATCCTTTTTACAAAGGTCAGAGCAATCAGTAAAACTGTTTTCCATGTTAAAAACATCAAGTTAGACAAGTTACCTGGTTAAAATGTAGCAAGTGTTAGCTTCTCCAAGGAGAGGCCACTTGTTTTCTTGGAAGTATCTTGTGCAAAACCCTTTTCAAAAACATTTTGACATGAGAATGCATTGAAAGAGGAGGATCCATAGGCAAACATGCTGAAAAGGAAGATAAAGACAAATGAACCTTAATGGAGGAGTAAGAAAGGCCATAGGATAGTAACTCACACAAATATTGCAAAACCAGAAAACAACTATCCCTGCATGGGTGCTGGTTATGTTGTTGGCACCAACTAGAAAATCTTTTCCATTTACTAATATATGATTTTCCAATAGCAGGCTTTCTTGCTTCGTTTAGTACCTGCTGCAAGTCATCAGTAAATAAGTGCCTAAAGGGAATTAAGACCCTATCATCCAGGTATTCAAATGAAATTGATTCGGGTTGGGGTGTAACAAACTGTTCTTTTGTGATCCAGACTGTAAGGAAGCTTGTGGCAATTGCCTGGCCATTCCTGAAAGAAAGGAAAAACATGGCTGCCTGGGCCAGAAGGGAGTCCCCACAATGATCTTGGGGGATTCCTTTTGAATCTTTATTAGTAACCTGAATATCAGTGGAAAGATGGAAAAGCATGCAGGATGATTCCTGTCTAAGGAAAAGAAAAGGCATCTGTCTTTCAGCTCTTCTTCCGTGGAGTCCTGGAACAGAATCTTGCTAGTTGATTGTTCAGAGGGAAGGCAAAGAAGTCTACTTGAGAAGCTCCCAAGAGATGAATCAAGTCTTGGGAGACCCTCTGATCTAGTTTCCATTTGTGATGGTCTGCCTACTTAGCTTGTCTGCCAAATAATTTTGCTCTGACAGAATGTAGGATACCTGCAGAGTGCTGTGTGCTGTGACGCTATATTCCAAACTAACATGGCTAATCTGCAAAGGGGCTGTGACCTGGTTCCCCTTGCTTGTTGATGTATCAAATGATTGTGGTATTGTCTGTAAGAACTTGAAGAGGTTCTTGGGACCAAAGATAATCCACAGATTTGAGTGCCTTGATGAGGGCAAGCATCTCTTTTATATTTTTGTGCTTGCATCTGTCATTGGGTGTCCCACACACCTTGCACTTTTATCCCTTCTGAAACTGCTTCCTAAGCAAAGTCCAAGGTGTCTGTGGTGAATGACTGCTCTGTAACAGGGAGGGAGAAGGGGAGCCCCAGATTTAAGGATATTTTCTGTCCACCAAATGTCTTATTTATGGTAAACCACAGCACTGAGATTTGAAAAGACAAAGGATGTTGGTGATGGGACCAAACAGACTTTAGATACCATTATATATTTCTCATGTGGAGTCTTGTCAGTGGTATCATACGAATCACAGATGCCATGAGATCCTGAATCCTGAGGTATTTCTTTACAGTGACTGAAGTCTGAGAGGAAAACCTTACAAAAAGGTCTAGATAAAGATCTATTTTTTGCTGTGGAAGAAAGTTCTTTGAACTGAGGTGCATAGCTTACATCCCAGGAATACTAGCCTGAATGGAGTCAAAAAGACTTTTGAATGTTATTTTGAAATCCTAGCTTGTGTAAGAAATCACCCCCCCCCCCCCCCCCACACACACACACAAATTTCTCCACACAAAAAAATGGTTTTCAATTACTTTAAACAGCTTTTAAACTGACAGGAAAAAGAACGTTCTTGTTTGAAAGTACAATACTCTCTTGTGACACTCGAATAAAACACAAGCTTCTAGCTTTAAAATAACTTTCCTGAACAGGTAAGTTTATGAAATAAACATTTTCCCCCAAAGGGAACTTATCTGCCAAATGAAGGAACAGCATAAGCCAACTGTCAATCCTTGAAAGCCTCAGAGGAGCATACTCTTCGGCGGTAAGAAAGCTCAGGAGGGGTTGGCACCCAAACATATCTTTTCAGTCATCTCAGCTCCAGCTCACTGATAGTTTGGGTGAGTGGAGGGTGCCCTGAAGCATTGGAAGCTGGCTGGATGTCATATCCTATGCAGGCTATAACCTGTAAGGCTACTGCAGCAGTGATCAATATGATGAACATCCAATGACACAAGTATAAACAGTGTTCAAACTCACAGAGGAGTGTTTCCAGTAGGAGTTGGTGTATATCAGGGTTCAGCTTTGATCCCACTTCTGTTCATACTGCTGCTGGACTACATTAGCAAGCAGGTCTTAGTGGACACATCAGCAAGCCTGCTGAAAGCAACTGTCCCAGGCCTCAGACTGAATTTGATCAGAATTGATCAGTGCCGTACCCTATTAAGAAACTGAAATAAACAAACAAACAAATAAATGTGGCATGGCAAACAGATTATAAATAAGAACTTCACCAAATGATAAATGACCGGGATGCAAAATGTAAGGCACTTGGGATGAAACTGATTAGAGAAATAGATGCAGTGATTATGGCAGCTAATGGGCATAAACCATAAGATGAAAACTGAGATAGAAGGGAAGAAAGTTAAAGAGTGGATTTGAATCATAAAAAGTGGCGACAGTTGATGTGACATCTCAACCCCATATACAAATTAGAGAAAAGAGGATAACCGATGATGATGATGATGGTGGTGATGGTAATTTTTAACTTTCCTTACTCTGCTTCAAGTCTATCCTTTATAACTATAGTACTTCTTGCCGGTGTGGTTTATTTTATACTGTCTTTTTGTCACAGTAAGACATGGTAATATGCTCTTGCATGTGTTATCTGTCACTAATTTTTAAACTTCTGTTTCTGAATAGTATCCCACAATCATAATGGAGCTGGGAGGAGTTATACGCTATTCCAAAGACAACTTTTCATACTAATTAGGTGTTCAGATTTTTTTGGCCAGAAGTATCTACTTTTCAAGAGCCTTTGTACCTATATTTGATGTGTAAAGGTTGAGAGGTATGCTCTGCATCTGCTTCACAAATGTGGTTTCTTAGGCAAGGGATCTTCCCCATATGATGATGTTGCAGTGTATCTGTATCCTTTTGTTCACCTGCTACCTCCTTCATGTAAATACACAAATTTTAGATTTGCAATTCATATAAATTGCTTGTCTACAGAGTCACAACCAAATCTGACAAATCTGCTTAACCGTAATTAATGTGTTACCTCTACAGCCCTTCATAGGTTCATAAGTGCATACTAGGCTAACTGCCCTGAAGGGCCATTTTAAGTATAGCCACATTATGCCACCTGATGTTCAAATTACCCTTATCCCGATTTTTATTCCTATACTTCCGATTTCTGAATGAATGTTTCTGGGGTCATACAAATGAGTACTGAAAGGGGACCCTGTTGCAGAATACAGCATTTAGATACTGCATCTGTCCATTAATAGCACATGGGGCAGTCCTGGGGGTAAATTTCCTTATTCTCATCTATTGTTCTAAGATGCATTTGAATAGGGGCAGGGATAAGCTTTGTTTTATGTGGATGGGCAGTCTGTTCTCGAGTAGTGTTTATGTTGCAAAAGAGGCTGAGGTATCCAGGTTGAGTATTTCTGATACCATATGACTTTCAGATGTACAATACGTATATTGTACCAGGTCAGAGGATGCCTTATAGAACAGGCATAGATCACCTCTTTGCAGTATATTAAAGACTGGGTAAATCAATGGGGCTTTGAGGCGGTTCATAGGTTCATACTAGGCTATCTGCCCTAGGGCATTTATAAGCCTAGCCAGAGTGTGTGTGGCTTTCACCACCCCTTAGGATGAGAATACTATACCCATTAGTTTGCTGTGCCTCTGTCCAGCAGTGATACAGAGATGATTCCCGGGGTAAACCTACGATCTCCCATCCACTCGTCAAGATTTCTCTTGAACAGAGTCAGTGAGGGGCTCTGCCTCACATGGACTGGGATTCTGTTCCATAGTGTAGGGAGTCTCTGGGTGATGAATCTGTCCCTCCAGCACGTCCTATTTATATCCGTGTTGAGGTTTAAGTCTCTTGCTCTCGTGGCACTGGTGGATTTGGATTTTTTGAGGTGGAGCATGTCCATTAATTCCGGGTTGGACATGGCCTTGTATGTCAGGCACAGATCACCTCTGAGCAGACGGTATGCGACTGAATAGAGCTGGAGTTTCTTCAGTCGGGCATCGTATGACATATGTTTGAGCCCCTTTATCCTTTTGGTGAGGAACTTTTGGGGTCTTTCCAACTGCTGCAGGTGTCGGGTAAGGTACATGGGGCGTTGTACTCAATCATTGGTCTGATAAGTGAAGAGTACAGGGGTACAATGACCTCTCCTGATCTGGATGTGAATCCCTTCATGATCAGGTGAGCAATGTAGAAGGTCTTCCTAACCACTTTGGCAATGTGAGTGTCAAAAGAGAGGTTACTGTCAACTTGGGTCCCCAGGTCCCTGATAACTTCTTCCGTGTTTAATGGATTACCACCTATGTGGTAATTAGGGGTTACCTTGTTTTTCCCAAAGGGTATGACTATACATTTTTTGGCATTTAGCTTAAGGCCATGGCTCTGGCACCAGTTATCCATTTCTATGAGACCTCTCTGGAGGATGTCTGTGTCTGATGGAGTGTCAATTATGGTGCCCAGTTTGCAGTCATCTGCAAATTTTGTCAGCCACAATCCCCCTATGTTTGCCTGCACTTCAGAAAAATAAATGCCGAACAAGAGGGGGCCCAGGAATGAGCCCTGTGGGACACCGCTCCTGACCGGCTTAGAGTCTGACATGGCACCAGCAACTCTAACCCTGTGTGTTCTGTCCTTGAGCCAGTTTGCAACCCATCTTGTGACATATGGGTTTACATCTAAGCTGGTGAGCTTTTCTATGATGCCCGAGTGGGGTATTGTGTCGAACGCTTTGCTAGGTCAAGGTAGGCTGTGTGAACTGCCTTACCCTCATCAATGGCCTTAGTGACTGTTTGAAAAGTCGACCAAGTTCAAGAGGCAGGATCTGCCCTTGACAAAGCCAAATTGGGTAGGATCCAGTGTCTGTAGGTCCCCAATGTCTTTATTTATGAGTTCCATTATGATCCTCTCCATAGCTTTGCAGACAAGGCTCGTCAAGCTTATGGGGCGGTAATTTCCAGGGTCCGTAGAAGCACCGCCTTTGTGGAGTGGGACCACAGTTGCCGTACGCCATTCGTATCCTGTAGTAAGGCTAAGATTAAACAGCAGCCTTATGTGTGGGTTTAGTTCCTCATTGAGTTTGTGTAGCACACAGCCAGGGACACCGTCCGGGCCCATTGATGCTGTGTTTTTTGCTTTAGAGAGAGCAGCTCTCACCTGGGCATCTGAGATGTTTGGGAGGCTAGACTCTGGTGGGATAGATATTTCTCCTTTTGGGGGGGAGGGAGGGGAGAAATTTGCACTGAACCTGTCTGCCAGTATGTTGGCAATGTCTGTGGGTTCAGTGATTTTTTTATCATTTTGGACTAATTCTGAGCATATCTGGGAGTTTCCACCCAGGTTTCTAACATAGCAAAAGAAGGCTTTATGATTGTCTTTTGTGTCATTAGCGATTTTTCTCTCAAAGTTGGCCTTGGATGATTTTATGAGTGATCGTAGTTTTTTGCTAGTATTGATCAGAGATGCCTTCCCTTTTAGGGATTTTGCTCTGTCATGTAGTAGCTTTCTCCTCTTGTTGTAGAGTTTGTTTATGGCTGGATTCCACCAGACTGGGTGCCTGCCTTTGGTGGAAAGGGTCTTGATTTTATTAGGGATTGCTTGATCCATACATTCCTGGAGGTGCTCGTAGAAGGCATTTGTAAGGGTTTCAGCAGCGTGGGTTGTGGTTTCCACTGGCTCGGGGGCCTTGAAGGATACCACTCCAGTCTTAAGAAGTGTGAAGTTTGCTTTTGAGAAGTTCTTCACTGTGGTCTTTTTTGCTGGGGGTGGGGGCGGGATGTGGATCTCCAGTGAGATTAATTTATGGTCTGATCTCACCAATGAGGGATATACTTCCGGTGTGGAGCATTTTGTCCCCATGTTTGTGATGATCAGGTCTAGTATATTTTCTCCTCTTCATAGGTTCATAGGTTCATAGATTCATAGGTTCATAGATTAGTACTAAGCTAACTGCCCTTGTGAGCCATTTTAAGCCTAGCCAATTATCCCTTGTGAGACTCAAACCCTGCACCTTGTGTTTGTAAGACAAACACCTTAACCATTAGGCCACCCTCCCAACCCCTTTAAAAAAACAAACATCTACATTTATGGTAAGTGTACACAACTGTACTTTCTAAATGCCATGAGTTTTTTTTTGTTAAACCTGTTGTGGACAAATTCAGGCCAATAAAAATAAACACCACTAGTTGAAGACATGCATGCTTCAACCTTATTATGACCTTGTCAGAACAGCATAAGTGGGCTGTTGGAATGGTGACTAGTTGTTCCATAGCATTTGAGTTTATGAACTCAAGGAACCTTTGGGCTAGGGTGTTGGGGCTTGAGTAATGTTCCCAGTCTATGTTTGGGTAGTTGAAGTCACCCAATATGATGGTGTTTGGAGAGACATTCATACTCTCCAGTGTCTTCAGGAAGGCTGTGTGGGTTTCCTGAGTTTGAGAAGGTGGTCTGTAGCATGTTACAAACTGTAGGGCAGTTTTACCTATGGTTAATTGCACCTGGATGGTCTCCGATGCTTCGTGCGTTGCCACTAACCTGGAGGTGTGGGTATCCTTTATGAATATGGATACTCCCCTCCTTTTGTGGTTCGGTCCGGATTTTGGGGCCGGAACGCATGATATGAGGTATAACCTGATAGTGCTGGGGTGCTCTCAGGAGCCTTGAACCAGGTTTCAGTCACAGCACAGACATCGATGTTCTCCATACTGAGGAGGGCTTCGAGGCGTGCATCTTGAGGTTTAGACTTCTGGCATTGAGCAGTATTACCCTTAGTTTTTCTCCATTTTGTTTTCTAGGGCGGTAGGTTTATCATTTGAGCCTTGCCTAAAAAAGGCACTATGGGGGTGGCAAGAGCCTTTGCCAATATCCGGAAGCCCAGGGGTGACAGGTGCAAGCCATCCCTTGCAAAGCAGCGTGGCTTGTCAAGCATGTCATTCCAGGCAGACAGACATTGGATCCCCTTAGAATGACACCAGTAATTAAGCCAATTATTAAAGCTGATCATTTTGTCTCTGTATTGTGGCATCATTCTTGGTGAGGGTAGGATACTGCTCAGGGTCAGGGTCATACCGGCCTGGGCTACATAATCTGAGAGCTCCTCTATGTCTCTTTTCATGTAGTCCAGGGAGGTACATCTCAGGTCGTTCACACCGGCATGGACAATGACTGAGTCATACTTGTACTTGCTGTGGAGTGACCTGAGTGCTTGTGTTATGTGGCGGATTCTAGCACCTGACAGGCAGCTTACTGTGATCTTTTCCTTGTTCAGTCTGGTGAGTGGGACGTCAGTGTGTCTGACTATGGAGTCACCTATAACAAGTGTGTCTGGCATTGTGTTTGGCCTTAAGGGCTGTGACTGTTTAGCACAATGACTTTGAGAACTATGTGTTGCATGTCTTATGTCTTGAGGTGGCAGTTGCTTGGGTGTCTGCTTTGGAGGCCTCTGTAGTTTTGGTAGATTTTTGATCAGTGCCTCCGAGTATGTCTTTGTGTGTTTATGTGTTTGTTTTGCAGTTGTGATAGTTCTATGTGAAACTGGGTTTGTGGTGTGCGTGGTTTCCTTCTCCTCCTGTCTGGTCTTGCCAGTCCTGAGTTGAGAGAGCTCAGCCTCCAGTTTGGCTATATAGTTGCATCTCTCACATGTATTTGTGTTTTGTGGGAGAAGGAGTGGGTTGTCTGTGTACATGAGGCAATTGTAACATTGCCTCAAGATGCCCAGGTTTACCAGCTGAACAGGAGAGGACGCTAGCAACTGACCCTTCGACATGCTAGAAAAAGTGATAAAGTTTGCTGTGTAACTGAGTCAGAAGGGACCTATAGGGAAATGGGTACTCAAGAGGATTCTAGGCTAATGTAGTACTTTGTTTAGTATACAAGTACTTTACCTATATAAAAATGCTTTAGGAGCAAGTGCTGAGTTTTACCTATATAAAAATGCTTTAGGAGCAAGTGCTGAACTTTTGAGATAGAGAATAGACTGTTTAGATTGCAAGTAGAGAAGTTCTAAGGGAAAAATTGAAAAGCAGACTTTACGGAGCCAGAAATAGTTTAACCTTGTTTAACCGGCGCTGCCCGATGGTGCTCTATGGGCAACTCCGCGCTAAATCATGCAAAAGCGCGCTAAAGTGGGCTTTATAGCAGGGGGTTGAAAAGAGCTAGGAATTGACCCAAAATGGCCAATAGACTACAAGTTTCTGGCTGGAACCACTGCTCTATGGACAAATAGGCTGCTCAGTGCTCCCCACTCCCACTGGTGAACAAAGAAGCTTCCCTTTATATCTAAATAAGGCTATGGAATAGCACAGGAACCAAGCCGAAGCCCAGAGATCAGCAAACTCTGAAGACTGGACTATTCTAGTT
Organism: Protopterus annectens; assembly: GCF_019279795.1. Classification (NCBI taxonomy): domain Eukaryota; kingdom Metazoa; phylum Chordata; order Ceratodontiformes; family Protopteridae; genus Protopterus; species Protopterus annectens. The sequence goes on from NC_056743.1 coordinate 247,335,425, forward strand.
CAGTAAGGCGGGAAAACAAGATTTTTTTTTTTTTGTTTTTCTTTTTTGCAGAAAACAGAGGAAAAACAGACAGTAAATGCTATAAATGCTTTTAAACGGCTAGCGCACTTGAGTGTGTTAGCCTACAGGTAAAATTAAACAACAAATAACTTTTTTAAAAGTGCAAAACAGTTAATCAACACAAAAACAGCTTAAATAGAATGCTGAGCTGTATAAACAGGCGAAAATGCAGTCGCTAAGCAGTAAATAATCAAAAAGCCAGAAAAAAATACTTAAATCAGGAAAAAGTCACTCTTTTGCTCTCTGCTGCTTGTAGAACTCTGCAGGACACCACAAGGAGCTGTGCTGAGTTGAATACAAGCGAAAATCTCGCTAAAGCGGGCTTTATTACAGGGGGCTGAAAAGAGCTAGGAATTGACCCAAAATGGCCAATAGACTACATACAAGTTTCTGGCTGGAACCACTCCTCTAGGGACAAACAGGCCGCTCAGTGCTCCCCACTCCCACTGGTGAACAAAGACGCTTCCTTTTATCCAAATAAGGATATGGAATAGCACAGGAACCAAGACAAAGCCCAGAGGTCAGCAAACTCTGAAGACTGGACTATTCTAGTTCAGTAAGGCGGGAAAACAAGATTTTTTTTTTTTTTTTTTTTTTCTTTTTTGCAGAAAACAGAAGAAAAACAGACAGTAAATGCTATAAATGCTTTTAAATGGCTAGCGTACTTGAGTGTGTTAGCCTACAGGTAAAATTAAGCAACAAATAACTTTTTTAAAAGTGCAAAACAGTTAATCAACACAAAAAACAGTTTAAATAGAATGCAGAGCTGTATGAACAGGCGAACAAGCAGTCGCTAAGCAGTAAATAATCAAAAAGCCAGAAAAAAATTACTTAAATCAGGAAAAAGTCACTCTTTTGCTCTCTGCTGCTTGTAGAACTCTGCAGAACACCACGGGGAGCTGTGTTGAGTTGAATACAAGCGAAAAAGCGCGCTAAAGCGGGCTTTATTACAGGGGGCTGAAAGAGCTAGGAATTGACCCAAAATGGCCAATAGACTACAAGTTTCTGGCTGGAACCACTCCTCTAGGGACAAATAGGCTGCTCAGTGCTCCCCACTCCCACTGGTGAACAAAGACGCTTCCCTTTATCCAAATAAGGATATGGAATAGCACAGGAACCAAGACAAAGCCCAGAGATCAGCAAACTCTGAAGACTGGACTATTCTAGTTCAGTAAGGTGGGAAAACAAGGTTTTTTTTTTTTTTTTTCAGAAAACAGACAGTAAATGCTATAAATGCTTTTAAGCGGCTAGCGCACTTGAGTGTGTTAGCCTACAGGTAAAATTAAGCAACAACTAACTTTTTAAAAGTGCAAAACAGTTAATCAACACAAAAACAGTTTAAATAGAATGCAGAGCTGTATAGACAGGCTAAAATGCAGTCGCTAAGCAGTAAATAATCAAAAAGCCAGAAAAAAATACTTAAATCAGTTATAGCAAATACAGTTATAACAAATGCTCTGAAATATACTCTATATTTCCAAAATGTTTGAGAAGGACAGTCAGTACACAAGAAGGGTCAGGTGAAAGAGAAAGAAAAAAATGTGTGGTTTAGTCCCTGTATTCACTTTTTGAGGAACCTCTGTGAGTGCTGTAACTGTTGTATATATATATATATATATATACGTCTGGAAAGGTACATAAAAAAGGGGGGCATTATACTCAGTGATGGGCTTGATGATGGCTGAGTACAGTAGGACAATGACATCTCTTGACTGACATGCTATTCCTTTGCTTATATAAATTGAGCAATATTGAAGGACTTCCTTACAACAGCAGACACATGTTGATCGAATGCTAGGTCGCTGTCTACATATGTTCTGAAATCTCCAACTACTAGACTGACTCTTAAGGGTGTATATTTAATGCAGTAGTTTCAATAGGGAGTTAGTTTTCCAAAAGATACAATAATACTCTGATATTTGGCTTTAGACCATGACTCTGGCACCAGTTATTTGTTTGGGAGGGAATTCAATGACTGCTCCATTTGCAGTCATCTACAAACTTGGTTAGCCCATGACCCATGACATTTGTTTGGACATCAGAGAAGTAGATGCCAAACATGAGTGGTCCACCACAGAATCCTGTGGGACTCCACTAGTGATTGGTCTTTTTGTTGGAGGTAGCTTCCTCTATCTTGACTTCTGTGTTGTATCTGTGAGCTAGCTGGCAATCCAGCAGGTGATGTAGAGATTTATTCCTTAGTAAACCTTTCTACAATGTCTGTGTGAGTTATTGTCAAAAGCCTTGGCCAGGTCTAGGTAGGAAGTATGTATCATCTTATCTCTGTCTATTGCTTTGGTGACTTTTGCGAAATGTCCACTAGATGAAGTAAGCATTACCTGCCTTTGACAAAATCAAACCGGGATGGGTCCAGTGTTTGATGGTTCCTATGTCCTTAATGATTAATTCCAAGATAAGCTTTTCTATGGCTTTACATATGAGGCTGGTCAGACATATGGGTTTGTAGTTACCAGGGTTGGTGGATGGCCCTCCTTATGCAGGGGTATGACTACTGCTGTCCGCAATTTGCTTGGTACGAAGTCCATTTGGAGGCTGAGGTTGAACAGTTTTGTCAGGGACATGGATAAGTCATGCTACTCAGGATACATCCAGGGATATTGTCAAGAGCAATAGATGCAGTATTATTGGCTTTTGAGAGAGTTTGTGCTGTTCCTGTGTGATTGCTGAGGGCATAGGGCATACTGGCTTATGATATTTCTTGTAAGATATTTGTGGATGAAAAGGGAGTGAAGCTTGATTTGAATTTATTGGCCAGTAAGTTTGCTATACTTTCAACTTCAGCATAGGTGGTGTTATTCACAAGCCGCTGAGTACATTGCTGTGTAGTGCTTTTGAGATTATGGACATAACTGAAGAAGGCCTTGTGAATGTTCTTGGCCTGGGTGGCTTTTTTTCCCTCACATTTGGCCTTTGTAGTTTTAATTAGATTTGTGAGTTACTTATTCAGTTTAACCATGCTATTTCTAACATGCTGACTGTTGCACTTCTTATTTTTGGGTACAATTTTTGTCCTTTTGTTATAAAGCTTATAGATATTGTGACCAGGGAGGTTAGTTTTTCAGTGTTTGCCATGCATGTGTTTCTACTAGATACAGCTGCTTCAGTGTAGTTGTTTACATGCTGATACATGTGAGCAGTGCACATTTTCAAATAAGCACCAGTGTTTTCTGGGTTTGGGAGGATATAAAACGTGCGGGTCTATATTAGAACATTGAAATTTCCCAATTTTGAATGTTCTAATATCGACCCCTATTCAGCGAATGCTGACAACATTGAACATGCAGAACAGTGAATTTTTTCCTAGGGGAAAAAATTTGCTGTTCCGAAACACATACACATGACACAAACACACCAAACAAACAGCAATCCACACACATACATCTAAAATCTTACAGCTAACTCTACACTAAACTGTACAAACACCACTAACTATCCACTTACCTTAACCCAAACCCTAACTCTAAGGTCCGTCACTATTGCACACTCACCTCACCGTGCCCTAACCCTAACCCTAACTCACCTAACCCTCCCTAACCCTCACATCCACACAATCGCACACATACCTAACCCCTGCCCTAACCCTAACTCATCTAACCCGCGCTCAATCGCACACTTACCTAAACCCGACCCGTAACTTTGCACCACAGCACTGAAAATAGTGAAACGACAGAAACAGAGAACCAAATTCTTTCCCTAGGAAAAAATTTGGTTTTCTGTTGTTTCGCTATTTTCAGTATTTGCTGAATAGGAATCGATATTAGAACATTCGAAATTGTGAAATTTCGATGTTTCAATATAGACCCAAAACGTGCAAGGGTATCACTTAGAAGTATGAAGTTTGCCATGGAAAATCTGGAAACGTTCCAGAGACAGCAGAGATCTTGGGTTTTAGTTTTATTACAAAGCAGATAGAATTATGGTTGGATCTGATGAGTGAAGATGTTACACAAGGGATGGAGTTTAATTCCCACATATTTTTGAGGACAAGGTCAAGGATGTTGTTTCCCCTAGTGGGTACTCTGACTAGTTGGTCCAGAGTGTTTGTGTTAAAGTCCAGGAATCTTTGGCTTTGCACACTAGTGGTGGTATAGGTTTCCCAGTCTATAGCTTGGAAGTTGAAGTTGCCTAGGAAGATGACATTGGGTTTAATGCTGCGTGACTCCAGTTCCTATAAGTAAGTACTACAGCATTCCTAGGTCACACAGGGTGTTCTGTAGCTAGGTTGCACATTTATTTATTTAACATTCGTTTACAGAAAAGTCCGACTGGGACAGAGCACATTTTCAGCTGAGGCCTGGACAGAAACGCTCCAGATGCATGTCTTTGGAATGTTGCAGAAAAAGGTGAAGTCCCAAGACTGGAAAAACTCCCTTATTAGCCTCAACAAAAAGTTGAGAGCCCTCATCAAATCCACTAAAGCCAGCTATGAAGGTAGAATCATGGCAGACACTAAAAACAATCACAAAGCCTTCTATAGTTATATCAAGAACCTCCAGAGCAATACCTAGATTTGCTCTGAGTTACTACACAATGGTACCTCCTATACTGAGCCAAAAAATATTGCCAACATACTGGCCGACAGATTCAGTGGCAACTTTACCCCCCTCACCCCACTTAAGGACCAATCACATTACTAGAAGAATGCCAGGCACCCAGCATTACTGCAGCACAAGTTAAAGCTGCATTGTCCAAGACCAACTATACAGCTTCCATAGGACCCGATAATATCCCTGGTTATGTTCTACATGAACTACAAAGCGAACTTGCATCACATCTGTATGCCCTGTTCATTCACAGCCTCACCTCAGGCTTTGTCCCTACTGAATGGTGCACTGCTACAGTCATCCCTCTCCATAAAGGAGGAGAGACTACAAACCCTGGGAATTATCTCCCCATTAGCCTGGCGAGTCTGATATGTAAAGCTATGGAGCGCATCATCATGGACCTGATTAACAAAGATATAGGAAATCTTCAAATTCTTGACCCCATGCAGTTTGGCTTTGTGAAAGGGAGATCATGCCTGCTCAACCTGGTTGACTTCTTTGAGTCAGTCACCAGGGCTGTGGATGAAGGTAAGGCAGTGCATACAGCCTACCTCGACGTGGCCAAGGCCTTTGATACCATTCCTCGCTCAGGAATTATTGATAAACTCACCAAACTAGGCATCAACCTCTGGTTCACTAGGTGGGTTGCAAATTGGCTCACAGATAGAACACACAGTATGAAAGTAGCGAACTCCAAGTCAGGCTGCTGACCAGTCAAGAGTAGAGTCCCACAGGGATCGGCCCTGGGTCCTCTCCTATTTGGCATCTACTTCTCAGAAGTCCAGGCCAACGCAAAGGGACTCTGGCTGACCAAGTTCACAGACGACTGTGAGCTGGGATCCATTACTAACTCCCCAAGTGATGCAGACATCCTACAGAAAGGCCTCACTGAGACCAATGACTGGTGTCAAAACCATGGCCTTAAGCTTAATGCCAAAAAAAATGTGTCAGTATCCCCTTTGGTAAAAACTCAGTTCCCACTAATTACCACATCAATGGGAGCCCACTGAACACTGAAGGCATTATAAGTAATCTGGGGACGCAGGTTGACAGTAACCTCTCCTTCAACCACCACATTGCCACTGTGGTCAGAAAGTCCTTCTATGTGGCACATCTCATTACCAAGGGTTTTGCATCCAGGAGGAAAGAGGTCATCGTCTCTCTCTACACTTCCCTCATTAGACCAGTCAGTGAGTATAATGCCCCATTTGGCATGTATCTCACTAGACACCTGCAACAGCTGGAGAGGCCACAGAAGTACCTCACAAAGAGGATCCTAGGCATTAAACACATGTCCTACACAGACAGACTCAAAAGACTCCAGCTATTCTCTGCCTCATATCGCCTACTTAGAGGCGATCTCTGCTTGACATACAAAGCCATGTCTGACCCAGCTCTGTTAGAAATGCTACATCTAAAGAAATCCCAATCCCTCCGCAACACACGCTCCAGAGACCTCAGCCTCATTATCACAATCAACAGAACATTTTGGAGGCACAGGTTCCTCACCCAGAGACTGCTCATGATCTGGAAATGACTTCCCATATATGTCAAGCAGAGTACCTCGCTGTCCCTCTTCAAGAGAAATCTTGATGAGTGGATGGGTAACAGAAAGTTCACCCTGGGGATCACTCCAGTGGCTCTACTTGATAGAGACACTGGGAACTAACGTCAGGCGGCATGATGCCAGGGCACTTCTATGGGCTATGCTTGTAAAAGCTCCAGGGCCATTAGCCTAGTACACACCTATGAACCTAGGAACCTATGTGGGAGGAAACCGAAGCAACCAGAGGAAACCCACACGAATGCAGGGAGAACATGCAGACTCTGCACAGAAGGCACACCAGCTGAGAATCAAACAGGAGAACTTCTTGCTGTGAGGCAACAACACTGATCACTGCACCGCTATGCCACCCATAGGGACTTTGCTGATAGTGAGTTGGACATGAAGAAGCTCTACGGCATTAATGCTGTTTACCAGCCTTGATAAGAGTCTCTTCTGGATAAGGATTTCAAAGTCTTTATTGTTATTACCATGTGTTATATGTGGTTCCATGACAAAAGATTAGCAGATTACTGTACAATATTCAAGTATGTATACATTAAGGTGCACATTATGGGAATGACAATAAAAAACTGAGACCTACTGTTAAAGTGCCAAGCAGTTTTTCAGGGCAGCTTTGACTCATGCAGCATCATCCCACTATGGGGACTCTGCTTTCCACACCCCTGATATTTCTATATATTCACTTTCAAATTGCTGTACCTCAGAGAAAGAGCACACCAAGAAACTGTTATCTTAGAATTAGTAAATAAAGAAATATGAGTACACGTTAGTGTTCACACTGCTGAGTACTGTACATTAGTTTGCCAATCTTCTCTCTAGCTCTGTGTCTACTTCCTGTGTCATAAGTTTTACACATTATAATATATGTCACAAGATGTCACCTGTTGTGATACACCTACTCAAACACATATGAATGTTCCTTTTCATTTTGATAGTGCATTATTTCCTGACTCAATCTGGTGAATTTTTTACTTTTTCTTATCTGGGACTCCTCTGGAAATGAGCTATGTCCATAAGGAGCTTCCTGATTAAGAAATGCAAATATATAAATGTGTCAATTTCACTATACATATGTATGTATGTACTGCCACTGTTTCAAGCTGTAGCCTAAAGGAATTTCAGCAGGTAAGTCAACAGTAGCAGCAGCAGCAGAATTTTAAGTGCTGGATCACTGCTAATGCAAATATATTAATGCAAATGAAGATGAATTCAAGAGGCAGTATATCTATAAATCTTGTATCAAAGCTGAGCTCAGATTTAATGTTGCAACAACAGGGATTTCATTAAAGCACTGAGACTGGATGTGTTGTGGCAGAGGTAAAATCAAGCACATGGCAGGTCTTTAATGTTTTGGAGGTTCTGAAACTCATTATAACAATGCAGTGATACATGAGCCTCTGCAGCAGAGGATCTGCAACAGATGAATTTGTGTTGTGATCAGGCTTATTACTGAAAGTGTAGTGTGTCCATGCAGGAACCACAAATATGTAATTACTGCAGAAGCAGTGAAATCAGTTCTACTGTTACAATAATGGATAAGTTTCCAGAAAGGAAAGTTAATAAATATTTGGTCTATCACAACGGAAAGTGTGTCGGTGCAGCATTGGACCTATAAATTGTCAGACATAAGATCAGTCATATTACTGCAATGTCAGATCTAAGGAAGCATAATTTTTGCAGCAGATGTATAGCCATATTTGGTTAACACAAGCAGTTTCAGATATCAAGTTGTGATTTATCTGTGTTGATTGTTAATGCTAGGAGCATTAGTGATAAAATTTTTTATTGGAAAACTTGCTTTGTTCACATAAGACTGATAATTGTTTCTGAAACATGTTTAAAGAATGGTGATTGAAAACCAGTTCCGTCAGAAAATAAATGTTTTTCCTATAACAGACATTCTATCAAAAAGTAGGAGGTGGTGTTATGATGGGGATTAAATACTTTTATGAGACCTGTGATGGTTACATCTTTGATGATAACACAAATATTATAGATTATGCAACTGTGACATCTCTGGAACAGATTACAATTGTTTGAGTGCACAGATCATGAAAGCCAAGTACAGACAAGGAATTCATATATTTCTTGCATGAAACATAGAAGAGACAACAGCTGTGGTCTTAAATTTTACCGGAAACACACTGGAATAATATTGATTCTATCACATTAGTAAGAAAAATATTTACAACATTTATTTAGGAATAACAACTTTTGCAGATCGTAAACAAACCTACCAGACAGGGGAACATACTGGGTATGTCTGTGCTCCTAAGGAAATGATTGTTACTTCATGCTAACTTTTTACCATCTTTGATGTGCAATGATCATGGGGTTATAATGGTTAAACTTCTGTTAGGTAACTCTGACAAAATGAAATCTAAATCAATACACAGAAGATTAATAACAAGCTATATGGAAGAAAAAACTGTAACATTGTTTCATTTCTGCTTCTGCACCTCTAAAGTGAACTACCTTCTGGGTGACTGTTTTCCTATCCCTTCTACCTCCAGCCTATTATTTCCCAGTTAGTCTTTCTTCCATTTCCCCTCTTTACTTTCCTCATATTGACCACACCCTCCTTCCATCCTATCGACACCTATTCATCTTTTTTATATCCTCCTTGCTCTTCATTCCTTCCTTTCTTACTACATACACAGCTTTATATATTCCTTATTTTCTGCTAATTATGAAACTAATCTGTTCTCTGTGACATCTTTAATATTCTTCACTAAAATGATATGTATATTTTAAGTGCTTTTTCAAGTAATGTTAAATACATAATTAATAAAATAATAAATATAAAAAAGTATTTTATCTGTTATACTTAAATGTACATTTACTTCTATTATCATTATAATGACTTTTACACTAAAGCACTATGTGTATTAATGTATTACTAGTGCAACTTTTTCTCTGAGCTTTTTCAAAAATGAAACTTTGTGGAGCTTTTTTCCCTGGGCCTCCACTGAAAAAGAACTTGTACCCAGTCAGACTTTCCAAGTTAACAAAAAGAAATAAACAGTAATACAACAGTCACTGTGTAAAACTGACTGGAGTGATGTATTCAGTGGAAAGATGGCAGAAGGAATGCAACAAGTTTTGAAACAGAAATTGTTTGAATGCAAAATAAATAAATAAATAAATAAATAAAAAGTTTAGCATCAAGATCTAAACACACAGGAGGATACATTTCCATAAGAACAAGATACTTAAATAAGATAAGATTTAAAATATAATAAACAAACTGGGAAGACAAATAAAATGTGTGTGAGACAAGATCATAAAAAAAAATGAACCCCAGGATTCCATAAAGTCCATGTGGGCTATGTGTAGAGCCTACATGGAATGTATCTGTGTACACAATCACGGTTCTCCCTCGGCAGTTCGCCATACCTATTAATTATGGTGCTCGCCCAAGGAAGATCACAGCAACACGGATATTGAATCCGTGTAAGACTGATGGTACAGTCACATACCTTTTGACCTGTTAACCTTGACTGAAAGGTGTACAAGACATTTTATTTCATTAAATTGGATTTTTATTTTTTTATGTGCTTGTTTGAAAGGTGTGGCACGTTATTTAGCTATGCTTAGCTTTGCACACATATACATCAGACATCTGCTAGACATCTAAAAATAGAATATGGGTGCATTCATTGTTAATAATTTTTAATTTAATTTTTTTTTTATGTGCTTGTTTGCATGATGTGGCTCATTGCTTAGCTAGGCGTAGCATGGTGGACTTAAGCATCAGACATCCACTAGATAGCTAGAAATAGAAACCAGATGCATTCAATTGTAATATTTTTGTACATGTGCTTATTTGCATGATGTGGCGCATTGCTTAGCTAGGTGTAGTGCGGCATACTTAAGCATCACATACCCGCTAGACAGCTAAAAACAGAAACTGGAGGTATTCAAGTGTCGAAGGTCTGCAGTGCTTAGCAATGCGCAAACTCGCAGAGCGAAGCTGCACTACACTCACAGGCACCTTTGCAGTATATTTGAAGATATACAAGTTCCATTCACTATCCCTGTGGCTAGATAGGTTAAGTCATGATCTACAGTGTAGTAGGTCCCAGGTTCAAGTCCTGGGCTGAAATACTTTTTACAAATACTGCTGTGAAACTGTGTCAGATGACTGAAACATTGGTTAACTTTAAATTAAATAATTGCTACATTTATAAAAGCTACGAGGTGCTAAGCAGCACTTGAACATGGTCAATGGTCTTTTCCAGTTTGTAAGTTGCTAAGCTTCACTTAAACAAGGTTTGTACGAGTTTGCATGATGCTAAGCGATCTGCCGTATTTTTGAAAGTTACTGTGTGACATGCAAGGGTGGGAATGCAGACTATTTAAAGGCTAAATAGGTGGGAATTTCACATCATTCCTTGGAGCCTGACCTTGACTGGGGGAATGGCTGCTTGTGTTGGTGAGGGAGTGTGCTTTAGGGCACAAAAGTGGGGTGTGCAGGAGTCTAGGGTTTTCATTGACCTTCAGGTACAACATCACGAACCCTGGCTGTTGCAGGGTGAGTACCAAGGTTCAGAGTGTAAGCCTGAGGTCTGGGATACTTTTGCCAGGGACCTAACCAGTGCAACTGGCATCACCCGCACTAGTGAGCTGTGTCGTCACCACCATGATGACCTGTATCATAGGAAGAGGGGAACCTTGGACACCTGGATTCAACAGGCTAGGGATGGGCACACCCCACAGATACATAAGTATGTTTTCCAGTAATTTATAAACATACAAGCTGAATCTGTGCAAAACTGGTATGCATAATGTTTTAGTTCTCTTACCATAGCTGCAAAAGAGAGGGCTCGCAATGTACAGTCCCATGCAAGGCGTTTGGCTAGGATGAGGCAAGTGCATAGTATGTAAGAAAATCAATAAAGTAATAACTTAATGCATAACTTAATAACAGAATAAAGTAAATACAGATATTACAGTCTTAACAGTCATGTATGAAATACCTGGGACATCATAAATTTTATTAATGTGTCATTGCATATCTGAACTGGTAAAGCAAGTTAAAGCAAGTAAGCATGCAGTAATGCGTAGCATAGCTTGCAACCATCAGTTAATGTTGTGGTCTACCCAAATTAATAGTCAATGTTTATGGTCTACTCATTGTCTGAAATATGCTGTTGATTGCACTCAAAAAATGAACAGAGTGAACAGGTAAGTTAACAGAAGTGCTAGACAGCTATCCATGTGTGTAAATGCCAGAGCTGAAGCATCATTAATCAATAAAGTGTAAAAGAAGATGGTGCTTTGATAATTAATTTTTTCAAATAAAATGTTGAGTATTCCTGTAGTCACTGCTGTTGGGTTTTAATCTGACACCAACCAATTGATAAATGTTTCGACATATGTCATAAATAAATACTGTTCAATACCCAGATTAAGGGTCAATGTTATGTTCTGCTCATTTTGTCTGATATATGCTGTAGGTTGCAGTCAATAAATGAACGGGGTAAATGTGTAAGGTAACAGAACTCCTACACAGCTATGCATGTATATAAATCAAGATTTGACACAACATGAATCAATAAATGTTTTAAAGGAGATGGTGGTCTGATAATTTATTTTTTAAAATAAAATGTTCAGGATTCATGTAGTCACTGCTTGTGGGTTCTAATCCCACACCAGCCAACTGAGAAATATCCAGCTGTCTAGTGTACTCCGTGTACCTGAACATACCTCTCAACTGTCAAGATTTTTGCAGAATGTAATGAATATTGCCCCATATGGCTGGCCCTCTGATCTGCTGATATATGACATCACTTGAAATGCAATTTAATGGTAAATCTGTTATCAGAACACTTTGCTACTATAGTAAAAGCACACTATGTAAAATGTTCCCTGTCACTATGCCTTTGTACCACCATTATGTATGGCTTGGCCCATAATGCCCCATGCTAACAGGTTGAGAGTTATGTACACAAAACATCATATATACAATATAAGCAGTCAGTGTTCTCACAAGTGAAATCTAACATATCTAGAAGTATGTAGTTGTAGTCTGTGTAGTTATATTATCTGTGAAGTTACTAATGTTCTTCTTTTTTCCTCTCACCCCACTCCTTCTCTTCTTTTGTTTATTAATTATATTTGTTATTATCATTTGATATTATCATATTATTTATAATTACCTCTTATGTTGTCCTAATGTATAATTTAATATTGCTTTGCTGTTAAAAAACTTTCATTTACATTATTTATTTTTGTGTTCCTCATATTATTTTCAATATGATTCCATTACTCATTACTGTTTTCTCTTATGTTATTAATTAAATTTGTTTTGGTTATGTTTATTTTTTTCTTAAGTTTATATTTAATTTATTAGTGAGTGAAAAGGTAGGCCGGTACCCAGTAATCCACCTACCTTGGCTCCCTCGGCAGAGGCACCTGGGCCCAGCATGTTTGGGCCGCAGCCTAGTGGTGCCCCCTCTGCTGTCCCTGCACTACCTGCTCCATCAGGTAGTTCTGCCTCACAGGCTGGGAGTGGTCCCCCCTCTGGCAGTGGAGGTGGAGGGGGTGCTTTCATCACCCAAGACCAACTGTCAGGCATGGTGCATAGGCTTGTGCGCCAAACTGTTGGTGCCCACCTGCGCCGAATGGAGAGCATGCTGTCCATCCCTGGTGGAGCAGGCACTGATGTCAACCACGGCCTCCACAGGAGCAGTGAAGATGCAGTGCTGACAGTCCCATGGGTGATGACTTGAGTCACACTGCTACCATGTCTGATGTCCATGGGACTGGGATTCCACAACACCCTCCCCAACCAAGGTGTTCACACCCTTCTTGTGTCACACATTAACCCTGATGGCTGTCTTTTCTGCCTGCAAAAGCTTCCTCACCTTCCCAACATACCTTCCCCACAACATACATATGTCCCTTCCCCAACATTCCACTATCTCCTTAAAAAAGAAAACTGGGCACCTGTCCAAAAATCATCTCATACATAGGTCTCCATTTCACACATGTTCACTGGACAAACTTAATTTGGTCCAACTGGCTTGACAATGCACTTATGTTGTCACCCCTCTCTCTGGGACTGACAGTCCAAACTCAGCTAAAAAACTGTCAAAGTGCAAAGTTGTGAAGAAATGGAAAGCTAAGGTTCTTTCCTACACCAGTCCTGCTCGTACCTACCTGCCTTTCACTATGTTTTTCCCCCTGCTTGCACCCCATTTCACCACTGTCCTATCTCCCCAATTTTTCTTTTCCTTAAAGAATTTTTGTGCAATGACGCGCTTTGTGCAGCATTGTTAAGCTATGCTAAATGGTAGTTTATTGACATATGTATTTGAAAGCGTAATAATAACATTCAAAAAGTACACCTGTACCCTATTTCAGAGCCAGTATCACTGCACCTTAAGAAAAGTGCATCAAACTGCCAATCAACATAGCCTGCTAATTAGCACAGGTGTTTTAAACAAAACATAGTAATTGTCATTTTTTCGACATTAAGCGTGTTCACATGATGCTGAGCATTGTGCCGCTTTGTGCAAATCTGCTAAAAGTTTAATGGAAAAATAGGAGTTTAACTGGGTCTCTGATAGAGAAATACATCACTATAAAGCCATACACATAATAATAGATGTAAGTGAAGTATGTAACAGCAGGTAAATGTGCAATTATATCTACAACATTTAAAAATGCAGCTGCTTTAGCAGTGACTCAGTAGCTCAATCTGTTAAATGTTTTGAAAAATATTAATTTTTGGTCCACATAGTCCTGGGTTCAAATGCAACTGTGTCTAGCATTTAACATACATGTATGTGTACCTCACCAGTGTAAATTCTGATATGCATGACTGTCTCATCACCTATTTATCCACCCAAAGTAGTACAGATTGCATGTCTAGTTCTAAATAATGAAAGTCAAAGGCCTACAGATAGGACCACATTTAAACTATTTCTATTACAACACTAGAAAGTGCATAGAATGTCAAGTCATGCATTAGTATGAATTCCCGGAGGATGTGGAAGTATGTAATTCAAATGAGGCCCAGTAATATCAGACTGCAGCACACAATGATTTGCAAGTGATATTAAAGACAACCACAGCTGCACACGTAACATACATATATGGAAGTCTTGCTAGAAGCAAGGGTTTCCAGCACACACGTTCCAGATGACTACCATTACATAACACATGACTTGGCAGTTATCCAACTGATTGACATATTGGTTAATATACCCCCTATCTTGTTCTAGGACACACCAAGCATGTTGCCTTTCAATCTGTTAATGATACCTTTGCTTAACATACTTATCTTAAACACATACCTTAATTTCCAGTGGGATGGGTTCCCTCAATCAGGCCCTTGCTGTACACCAAGGCTGCTACATGTCCTAGAGTTACTCATAAGTGTTGTTGTCCTGCACATTCTGCAGCCTCTTTGGATATTTCTGCTGCCTGCAGCATAAGATTCAGCCTGTAACTCACACATCTGTATGTAAAAAGTAGCTGCTACAAACATTCTCTCTGTGCTGACATATTATCTTTACCCAGTAATTTCCACCCCAACATATGAGAAAGAGAATAGAATCTACATTGAGGCCTTATATCTTGAGTAGTTGCATGGGATTGGCTAATTATACTGCAAATCAGCTGTGTATGTTGCATATAGCATTCCTGAACCACAGATTGGTTCAGAGGCACTCATCTGAGCCATTGTGTATGAGAGTTAGTTTGTATGGTTAACTCATTGACACAGTACTACTATAGCTGTATCTTTCAACAGAGAAGTATTGTACTCCATCAGGTAAGTAACAATTTTGTTTCCAACATGATGCATATGTTTAAATATACTTAGGAGGAATGGGGATTACATCAGTAAGCCTTTCTTAGAAATGTACTGATGAGATGCCATTGATCTCCAGCTATGTTACACCTATTGAGGATGTACAGTACAGCAAGGGTATAATGCTGTGTGTTAACTAGGTACACAGGTCTCCCGGATACTTCCTTTGTTAGCAGTTGTAATACTACACTGCTATTTGGTTGGCACTGTTGTTTATACATATGCTATGTTAGGGGGGGTTCCTGCTATGCGGCACACTACAATCGACTCCTGTGTTGGGTGTGTGATCATACGTGAGTATCTGTCATGGCACAAACAGGAATAGGTCACTATTGCTGCTATCCTACTTGCGTCCACAACCTTTATGTTTGGCACACTGTTGAATATGAGATGTGTAATCAATTGGGGAATACTGACAGCCTTCCTTTATTGCTGTATCTCTACATACTGTAGTCCTATGTACGTGATCCTGACACGTGTTCTCATTTATTTGTATTTCAGGGGATATCATGCATGCAAGATGCTCTGCAACTTTCCCTGAGGCAGAAAATGACCTTACTGAGGCCTTGCGACAATACTAGCAAGTCCTGCTGTCCAGAGGGAGGGCAAAACTGGTGCATAACATTAATGCCATTGGTCAGCAGAATCACACATATGAGCAGGTGCGACACTGTACCATGGGTATGATTAAGTCAACATGCAGATGTGCAGCAGATGTAGCCTGGGATCATCAGGTCACTGGTGGTGGGCCTGCGGCAGAACAACCTCTGTCAGCAACAGAAGAATTCCTGGCAAACCTTGTAACACAAGGCAGCTCCCAGGCATCTATCACCCAATATGTCATAGATGTGGGTACCACTGTCTCCACTCAAGAGACGCATCCAGGTATGCTTAGTTGGATCAGCGTTGGAATACTGTAGCATTCAGAGTGGCAGGGTGTACACAGTTTTATGTGGGTGTCAGGTGTTTTATGGGGGGGGAGGTTAGCTGCAGTTTTAAGCTCATTCACAGATTGTAACTCATATATGTGTTAACATAGCAGCTACTGTAAATGTGAGATATTTGGACGTATTACCCCTGTTATACTGTAACATGCACTGTTGTTTGCATTACCTCTCCCTCAAACTTTTTCAGGACTGTCAGGAATAGGAAGAGGCCGTGCTCCTGCTGCTGGTAAGCAGAAAACTGCTTTTTCAGAGATGTAGACTTAGTTCAATGTATTTGCTAAAGTGTCATCCCAGGCCTGCTGACTTGATTGATGTACTGTCTGCATGACTGCCAAGTGTACAGATATTTTCTGACTGTATACAGTTTAGACTCATACCTATGCCTTGTAGGTGTGACTACAGTGATTAATTTGAAAGTATTGTCAGGACATCACAGATTGCCATAACTGTCAAGTGTGCAAAGCTTTGCAGCATGTCAACAGTGTACATCATTTATGTTTTACTCATGAGATTCTTGTTTAAAGAAATTTTATTTCCAAATAATTACAGATTTGGGTTAGAAAATAATTTCCTCATGTCTTACTATATGAGGTTGTGGGTTATACAAATGTGTAATGGTGACAGCAGTGTATACAGCTTACCATATATTGCAACATAGTAGTTCAGAGCATAGCAGTGCAGGTATTAATGTCATGCTTTTCCCTTTTTATCAGAGGTGACCAGAGAGGTTGGTCTTTGTCCCCTTCACAACCTGATGTCAGTATCTCTTCAGACTTTGAAGATGATGGTGGCCAAAATGAGGCACAGCTGGGGGTTGCAAGGTCTGAATCTGACACAGAGTTGACATTCCTCGTCCGCCCTCATTATCACTGTACACAGCCAGTATGCCTATGAATACCCAGTCCCCTGTAGCCACAGATATTAAACAGTTGGAGAGTGGGGACATTGAACAGGGAAGTGTGGCTACTGTGGCTCCAGTGACTGTCAACACTAGCTATAGCCAAACAGTTGGTGAGGTTCTACACAGGCAGATTGATAGGGGTGCTCGCAGGAGGCCTGCTGTCCCTCCACCACCTGTTGCAGGTGTCTCATCACGTGTCACTTGGCCTATGTTTAGGGCTGTCATGGAGGCACAGGCATGTTCAGAAGGGAACTCCCAATGAATGCTCAGGGTTATGGATGCAGCACAGTCTGATATCTGTGACTGCCTCCCCCGTGTGGCTGATACCCTGGAATGGTTGACTGATGAGTGAAAAGATGTTGCTCTGAGACAGATCACATACTATCTGCCTTGGAAAGCATGTTGTCTGTGACGGAATGTCTGGTTGGAGTTGAGTGTCAGCCACATGGATGTAGGTCATCAACTAAATCTGCTGAGAGTCAACATGGCCATGCACAGTCATGCTCCTGTAGTAGCAGTACATCCAGTGCTCCAGAGGGGAGTGTGCTGTTCACACCCAGATGTGGCAGGCCATGGGCTTGTGGTCCTGGGTGTTCCCAGCAGACAGCAGTCTTCCTCAGGTAGTAGCATGGCATCTGACCTTGGGAGTGGAGGTGCCAGTTCACATGTTTGTGGGTAGAAACAATGAACTGCCAGCTCTACCATGCATGGCTCACAGCTGTCCAACATACAGACACATAGGGGAAGCACTGGGCTTGGCATGTTCATGCAGACAGTCACACACCACTGTCACATTCAGGTCAACTAAAGACACACATGCCACATTTCCATGGTCCATCTTACCTGCTTCCCTTCCTGACTCTCACACACGCTTACCAACCTATTGGGTCAGCCTAGGCCTCCTGCACCCCCACACAACACCCTGTGCAAGTGATGATACCTGTGCCACATCCCTATCATCTTTCTCATGAATGCTGGGAAATAAAGCTATGTGTCTGATGCGCAGGGTGACTATGTACATTAATATGAATTTGTTGAATCCATTTTTGCTTTTGATATGCTATTTTTACTGGTCATTTACAGATATTGTACATTGCCATTTATAATGAGTATACCATAATAATATGCATGTTACAACGGATGTTGTAATGGCTGTGTAGTCACACAATGACAGTTGTCTTATGGAAATGTTAACATTTCACTTTCAGGATTGTGTAAGACACATCTATGAATAAACATCTGCAATCAATCCATCAACATCAGAGCACAGGACCAAATGTCAGTACAGAAGAAAAATGTCATCAGAAAGGTAAAACAATATAGGTTCATAGGTTCATATATGTTTAATGGACTAATGAACACAAGGGATTCTTTAAGCCTAGCCATACATCCATAAACTCTGTCAAAGTCTGATACCCTTGATAAGTGTAAGCAGGGTTTTGGGAGCTGAAACATCTACAAGCTGGGGCATGGGAGATGAACCATCTACAGTTTCCTTGTGTCCATTAGAGACACTGGGCCTAAACCATGTATGATTGTCATGTTCCCCATCCAATTGTGTAGCCTGCACTTGATTTGCTTTAGGGCAGAACTCTGCTTCACATGGATGGAGAGGCTGTTTCATATAGGTTGTAGTCTCTGGGATACATACATGTCTCTCCAGCATGTCCTATTTATACCACATGCAAGGTGCAGGTCTGTAGAACAGGTAATTCTGGTGCTAGTTGTTTCATGGATATACAGGAGGTCCACAGTGGGGTCTGACACCACCCTGTATGGCAGGCATACACCTCCCCTCCAAATCATGTAGGACACAGAATACATGGCTAGGGCCTTGACGTGGTCTGCACAGGGCATATTATGTATACAATGTAGTGGTTTAGTAAGGAACCTCTGTGGATGTTACAGTTGTCAGACAGGGCTGGACACTTACATACCAAAGGTGGCATTGCACTCAATGATAAGTCTGATGAATGCCAAATACAGTGGAACAATGGATTCCTTGGATTTACACACCATACCTTTGTTTACAGGTTGCACAACATAGAATGATTTCCCCAATACCACAGACAGATGACAATCAAAGGCTAGATCACTACCTATGGGTCCATAAGTTCCTGACTACTGGGTCAACTGTTGGAGGTGTGCTGTCAATACGATAGTTACCGGGGTTGGATGACTTCCCAAAGGATAGTATTGTGCATTTGTTGGCATTTAGTGTTAGTCCATGGCTTTGACAACAAATGTACATCTGTGTCATCCCCTCCTGGATAACATTTGTATCAGTGTGGGATGCAATGACAGCTCCTAATTTGCAACTGTCAGCAAATTTAGTCAGCCAGAGACCGCTGACAGTGGCCGCGACTGCGGAGAAGTAAACACCTAAAAGGAGCAGTCTGAGGAATGCTCTGTAAGAGAGTCCATGGGTGATTGGCCTCACTGTAGAGGTGGACTCCCCATTGCTATCTTTCTGGATCCTGTCGGTCAGCCACTTGGCTATCCATGGGCTGACATACTAGTTTGTACCTAACCTCTTGAGTTTGTCAGCAATGCCTGATGGGGTTATAGTTTCAAATGCCTTGTCAGGCCATGGTGGCTGAAGTGAATCATTTTTCCCTCATCCATTGCTTTGATTACCTTCTCGAAGCGGTCCAGCAAGTAGGGTAGGCATGGTCTGCCCTTGACAAAACCAAAGGATTTGTTCCGATGAGTCCTCATATCAGGAACAAAGTAGAGATTTCACCAATAGATTCAGAAGTAGGGGTTACAAAATGGGCCATGTTTTTGATGCCAGTAATAAGGTTGGTAAAATGAGCAGGGATGAGTTATTGTCCTACAAGGAACAGGATAACATGGTTTCACAACCAATCAGGTTCACCACCACTTATGGTAGGAATTCTGACAACCTCATACAGAGTATATACAAGCACTGGAACATCTTGCAATATGATCATGAAATATCTGACATTATTCCCAACAAATGCCTTTTTTCTTTTAGAAAAGGCAGGAATTTAAGTAGTTGCTTTAATCATTATAAACATACGCATGAGCATGGCAATTTGGAATCGATTCAGACTACACTTACAGGTAGTATTCCTTTAGGCTGTTACCCCTGTGGTCATTATGTTAACTGTAACAAAATATGCAAAACAAAGCAATTTTCTAGCAAAAATTCTCCTATAGTGTATGATATTAGTTTTTTTGCTAATTGCAGTACAGATTGGGTTATTTACCTGGCTACATGCACATGTGGGGCATTTTATGTGGGACAAACGTCCAGACCATTAAGACTTAGAATCTCAGAACACATCAGTAATATTAAGAAGGGCAGAGTACATAATGCTCTATTCAAACATCAGGTAGTTCATCCAACTGCTAACTTTTTATTTACCATAATTGACACTATTAAGGGTAATAAACAAAACAAAACTGGCTGGCATTCTCTACTTAGTTCCAAAGAGATAAAATGGATCATTAAATTAAGTGGTTTATTTCCACCAGGACTAAATGAGCAATTTTAAGCGTAACCAATCACATTCTTTTGTTGGGTATTTAAATGACAGTTTTGGATTTATTTGTTTTACATTGAAGAAGGCTGTGTGTATTAACCAGCCGAAACCGGTCTGTGTGCTTTTGCTGTCTTTACTGGATGGATTTCATTCTCCAATAAATGGATTTATTCACCAGGATTCTGTCTGCTGGCTGTCTTTGAATTTCATGACTTTACATATCACACTATTGAGACTTCTGGGTCTGTAGCCTCTAGGGTCTATAGATGGCCCACATTTGTGCAGAGAGATGACTGTTGCTGTTCTCCATTCACGAAGCATGATGCCTGTTTGGTGGCTACAGTGAAAAACTAATTCCAGAGGCCCTGAAAGATCATGTTTCATGCTATATAGAAGGCATGCTGGGATATTGTATGGGCCCATTGATGCAGTGCACTTGGTCTTAGAGACAGCATGTAGGAACTGATCTCAAGTGATGGTAGGGGCAGTTACATCTGATGGTATTTTGAGGGAAGGTTGTGGGGGATAGAGGGGTAATGTTGGGGCTCAGTTTAAGAGCCAGGAGGTTTGCTATATCATCTGCCGCATTATAGGTGGTTCCAATTACAATGATGCATACAACTGTGTCTTATCTTTGCAGTTGTGGACATAGCTAAAGTATGCTTTGTGGTTGTCCTTTGCCTGGAAGCCTAAATTACATCAAATCTGGCTGTGATAGACTTCATTTGTCCTCTGATTTATTTGTTTACCTTGAGAGTGTTTTTATCCTGCTGTGTGCTGCACCACTATGTTCTGCCATGAGTTTCTTCCTTCTGTTACACAGTCTATCGACTCTGTGATCCCATCAAGGTGGCTTGATTTTGAGTTAGGTCTGTACTTCTCCATGGTGGGTACGGCTGCCTCTATGCAACTAGTAACATGCTCATATAGGGTTTCTGTGAACACATCTGCATATTCTGCAGTGTTCTCATTGTTTATGGGGACTTAAGATTTGGACAATGTATCACCTAATAGCTGGAGGTCAGCCCTACAGTAGTTTCTGAATATTCCATATGTAGATGGGGGTCCATGTTTTATTTCTACTTCAAAGGAGACCATTTGTGTTTGGACCTTACCAGGGAAGGCATTACAGTACAAGGTATGCATGACTCTGCCATACTGCCGAGGCCTACACCCACTATGGTCGCTTCTCTTGTTGATGTACTGTCTATCTGGTCCAGGGAGTTATTGTTTACAAAATCCAGGAATCTCTGTGCCTGTATGTTTGGCATCGTATAGGATTCCCAGTTAATAGTGGGATACTGCAAGTCACCCATGCATATGGTATTGCGTGAGATGGCTAGTGTTTGCAACAAGTTTAAATACATGATATGGGTTTCCTGATCCATAGCTGAGGGCCTACCACTTGCATGGATGTAGTATTGGATTTTGCCTATTGTGATTTGAACCAGGTGCAGCTCAAGTGCATTGTCTTGTCTGACCAGCCTTGAGGTATCTTTAGTTGTGATGTACATAGAGACCCCCCCACCTTTAGTCCCTGCCTGTGAAATAGCTGGTCTAACTTTGTGGAAGGCATAATAAACTTGCACTGCTGTTGGGTCCTCCACGGCTTTAAGTCATGTGTCAGTGAGTGCACAGACATCTTCTGAGAGCTGAAACAGTATCTATAAGTATAGTCTAGGGATGTATGTTGCAGGTCATGTTCTCCCACATGGACTATGACTGGGTCATATCATGGGATCATAGGAACTTTGTAGGCTAATGGCCTTAGAGCCATTACAAGCCTAGCCAAGTTCTAGCCTTATTTCCATGATCAGCAACAATTGCCTTTGTCCAAGAGGGACACAAGTGGAACTCCCCGCCCAGGGTGAATTTACAGTTATACATCCAATCGTGTAGACTGTATTTGAAGAGGACCAATGTGGTGCTCTGTTTGACATGAAGTGTGAGTCAATTCCAAAGGTGTGGTAACCTCTGGGAGTCAAATCTGACTCACCAGCATGTTGTATTACTGTCACATACCAGGTTAAGGTGTATAGAGTGAGTAATCCATGCACCATTTGATTTGCGGATATGCAGCATTTCCAATAAAGCCTGGCCACAGACCGCCTTATATGCAAGGCATAGATCTCTTCTGAGTAGTCTGCATGAAACAGAATAAGGTGACATTGATTTCAGATGATCCACATAGAACAGACGCTGAAAACCTTGAATTATCCTTGTGAAGAACTTTTGTGATCTCTCCAATTGCTGCAGGTGCTTGCAAAGGTGCATACCAAAAGGGACATTCTGTTCCAGTATTGGTCTGATGAGGGGACAGTACAGAGACGTTATAACTACTCTTACTCTTCTGGATGCAATGGCCTTACTTAGGAGATGAGCAGCATAGAATGTCCTTTTTACCAGTGTGGGGACATGGTGATCAAAGGTACGGTTACTGTCAACCTGTGTGACCAGTTCTGTCACCAGTAAGTGCATACGTAGGGTTGTTTTATTGATATGTGAGTTAGCAGAAACATTACACTTACTGAGAGGGATGTTAATATTGTTTTGTTGCATTGAGGTTAAGGCAGTGGGTTTGGCATCAATCATTTATGTGTGGACGACCCTCTTGTAGGATGCTGTCATCATCTGGAGCTTCTATGACCACTCCCAGTTTGCAGTCATCAATAAAATTTGTCAGCCACAGGCCTTTAAATTTAGCTTGTACTTTGGAGAACTACATTCCAAACAGTAGAGGTGCCAGGACAGATCCTGGTGGCACAAAATTGGTTACAGGTCTGCTGTTGGAGGTGGATTCCACTATTTTCACTCTATGGGTTCTATCACTGAGCCAGTTAGCGACCCATCTAATGATATAAGGGTTGACACCCAGCTGGGTGACTTTGTCAATGATGCTTGAGTGGAGGATAGTGGCAAATGCCTTGGCTACATCTAGGTAGGCTGTATGCACAGATTTCCCCTTGTCCAGCTCTTTGGTGACTGTCTTGAAGACGTCCACAATGTTTCACAGGCATTATTTCCCTTTGACAAATCAAAACTGATTAGGGGCAGCTGTTTGGAGGTTTACCTATATCTTTGTTGATAAGGTCCATGATGATTCACTCCATGGCCTTGCAGATAAGGCTATTCAGGATAATAGCTCTATATTTCCCAGGGTCAGTGGAAGCATCACCATTGTGCAAGAGAATAATGGTGGCCATTTTCCATTCATCTGTGACAATCCAGTGCTTAGACTACATTTGAAAGGAGTACTCAGTGGTGTTGCTAATTCCTATTGGAGGTCATGGAGGACGCAGCCGGAGATGTTATCAGGTCCCATAGATGCTGTGTGTTTGGCCTTTGAGAGGGCATTTACAACTTGCTCTTTAGATATACAAGGTAGGGGACAGGTGGTATGTATGTCATGGGGTACATGTGTTGGGGACAGGGCCTGTGAAGTATTCGCAGAACCTGTCAGCTAACAGGTGAGCTATATCCACAGGCTCAGTATATGTGTTATAATTAACTACCAGTTTGGCACAGATCTGGCCCTGTCCTTTTAGGTGACAGATGTAACTAAATAACACCTTTTGGTTGTCCTTTGTGGAGGAAGTTAATTTGAAATCATAGTTTGCTTGTGAGGACTTCACAAGAACCCTTAATGGCTTGTTTAAGCTTAGTAGGGAGTGTTTCCAGTTTAGGACTCACTCCCTATTACTCTTAGACAGATATGTTTTCCCCTTACTGTAAATCCTGTTAATGGCAGTTGTCCACCAGGCAGGTTTGCTCTTCCTTGTGGAGCTTGTTTTGGTCTTATCAAGCATGACCAAGTCAATGCAGTTAAACAGGTATTTGTATGACACGCTGGTGTAGACCTGGCCATAGTTGCCAGTTCCATCTGGGGGGTTGCAGTACCATCCCATATGAGGTAATTATATGATTTGGAGGAGTGTTTTAGTTTATTTGATGGTCGGGGGCATGTGATACTTATTTCACATGTGACTGAATTGTGGTCAGATCTCACTAGGGAAGACCTCATAGTGGGAGTGCTAGAGTGGCACCCTATATTGGTAAGCACCAGATCCAGGATGTTGGTACCCCTTATGGGGGTGTCAACCAGCAGGTACAGTGTATTGAAGTGAATGAAGTCAAAGAATCTTTGGGCAAGTCAGTTACAACACAGGTAATTTACCCAGTCAATGGATGGGTATTTAAAGTTGTCCGAAGCCATAGTGTTTGGATATATGTTGATAGACTCAAGCAGATCCAAACAGGCAGAGTGGTTGCCCTGAACCACAGAGGGGGTCATGTAGCTGGCAATGACTTGAATAGGTGTCCTACCAACAGTTAATTGCACCTGAATTATTCCCACGGAATCCTACTGTGTAACCAATCTGGATGTGTATTCACCTGTAATGACTATGGAAACTCCGCCTCCTTAAATTTTCACACCTTCAGTTTGTGGTCTGAAAATGTGGAAGGAGGTGTTGGCCAATATGGCTGGGGTGCTCCCTACAGCTGTGAACCAGTTCACCATAACTGCACAAATGTGAAAGACTTCCAAGGTGAGGACTGCTTCCAGTGAGTGCAATTTCATGTTAAGACACCTAGCATTTAGCAACATAAGCTTGAGGTTGTTGTAATTTGTAGTTTTCATGTCTGGTATTTTGGCCTTGAGACCCTGCCTAAAAGGGTCAGTATAGGGGTGGCATGAGCCTTGGCCAGTAGCCGAAATCCCAGGGGTGACAGATGAAGACCATGTCTGGCAAAGCATTGGAATCTGCTGATCATGTCATCCCAGGCTGACAGATACTGTATCACCTCAGAATGACACCAGAAACTGAGGTAATTATTGAGATCAATCATTTTTCATTTGTATTAAGGCATTATCCTAGGTGAAGGTAAAATACAGCTTAAGGCTAGGGGTATACTTGCTGGAGACACATAGTCCAACAGTTCAATCATGTCTCTCTGCGTATAGTCCAGAAAGGTACATCTCAAGTCATTCGCACCAACATGGACTGTGACAAAGTCACAACGGTACCAGTTTTGGGATACCTGAGTGCATGTGTGATATGGCGGATCATCTCACCTGACAGACAGCGGACTGTAACCTCCTCCTTATCCAGCCTGATGAGAGGGACATCTGTGTGTCTCACAATGGAATTTCATATGGCTAATATATTTGTTTTACTGTTTTGCCTTAAGGGCTTGACAGGTGAGAGACTGCAGCAAGAAATATCATGTGTTGTATTCTGCAGTGGATGTATTATGTGTAGCATGCTTATGCTTGTGTTTGAGAGGTCTCTGGTGGTTATGTATGTTTCTGGTGAGGACCTCTGCATATGTAGGTATGTGTGATGTGGGCTTGGGTGAAGTGGGAGGTGAAGTGTGCATGGTGACAACCTGCTCACTGTCATATGTGCTGACTGGTGTGTGAGAGAGCATGTATTCCAGGCTGTTAATATAGCTGTATCTCTGACATGTTGAGTTTGTGTTACTTGTGGTCCAATGACATCAGCGCGTACATAATGTGGTGGATCACAGCCCCTGATAAGCAAGTAGCTGTGCATTTCTCCTTACTCAGCTTGGTGAGGGGACATCAGTGTGTCTCACAAACAAGTCTGTGATGACTATAATGTTGGACTGTGTGTCAGCTTGCCTTATGGGCTTATAGGTTGGTCCTCCATGAGATGTAGCTCTAAGTGTTGATATGTGTGCTGTTTAAACACAGTGCATATGGGGCTGCTGAGGGTATTTGTTATCTGGACTTTCTCTATGAGGTCTTTGTGATTTATGAAGGTTACAGGTCAGTGCCTCAGCTCATGTTTGCTTTGAATTTTGTGTGATGGGTGTGGCGGGTGTACCACTGACTACCTTACTGACATTAGGAGTACTTTTATGTGAGAGCTTTGCCTCCAGTGACATTGTGTATATACATCTCTCACATACCATATCAGTTTGTTTGAGAATGAAGTGGTTGTCTGTAAATATGAGGCAATTTCTACGTTGCCTTATGATGCCCATATCCACTAAGGTGATAAAGGGCACAGTGGAAAACCTCATATCAATGGCAACAGATCCTTTTTTATTAATTAAATGGTTGTATTGAGAATATCAATCAATGTCACGAGTATCTGTTTAGCAGCTAAGGTGGTATTGCTTATCACTGCATGCTGGTTGTCCTTTGTGCAATTCGGTATTGGAGTTAATTTCATTATGGTTTCCAAGACAAAAGTCACCCATGATATCTGAGTCTATACAGAGCACTGCCAGGCACTAGGGGAAACTAGTATGTACACCCTGTAAAGTTAAGGATGGAGAATTTATGCAGTTATTCTGAGGTTAGACACTAATCAAGCAGTGCTTGCTGAAAACAAACAATTACCTTGTGAAGACTGCTGAAAAGAGGGGAGTCGCCTGAATTGCTGCTGCCTGGCTACTACTACTGCTGGTCTCACCACAGCCTCACTCTGCTGGAATACAAAGCTCCTACTTTTTTTCTCTCACCAGAAGCAAAACATTAGCACCAAGCTCAAGATAAGAAGCAGCCCACAGCCTGTTTGTTAATCCACACACTTGTCCCAGATGATGCAAGGCTCTGTAAGCATGTTATAGCCTTTTTCAGGTACATGTCTTGATTAGCAACCAGACCAATCATTTGACTTTTGCATGTATTATGCCATGGGTTTCGAGGCTCATAGGATTTGAATAGGGTACTAACTTGATGGTGATTAAGAGCACAGCTGCTTCATCATAAAATAATGTTCAATGTCAGGTGACACAGATGTCCAAGGTTCCTCTAGCAAGCTCCACAGAAGCAGTGATCCATGTTAAGTAACAGTTCCAGAATTCATACAGCCTGCCCTTCAACAGTGTAACGGTGGTGATCTGCGTGACATGGCTGTGAGGCCTACTGCAGAGGAGTGGCCACCTTTGGGCAATGTTTCTGTCCCTCCCACATGTCCTAGGTATGTTATATTGTACATTTATGTTCCAGGAACACAAAACTGTATTCCCACATCATTTCACACATTCATTTGCTGTCTGGTTGTTTGACAGGCATTGTAGACTTGTAAAGGCAAAGTAATTACTGAAAAGTTGAACAAGTTTTCTACACATGCATGGGCATCCACATCTTCACTGATAAAATTGCCTACAGAGAGTGTGTTTGAGGCTGTGAACCCCAAGGGTGTAGCAGTATGACCCTTACTTTGCTGGAGTTGTACATTGTCACATCTGTAAGTATGCTACTGTGACCCTGCCTAATAACAGGATTATGGTTCATGCAAGTGCCACATGCCTGGCAAAGCAGCGTGATCAATCTACCATGTTATTCCACACTGTCAGGTACTGTTTTACCTTAGAATGACACCATAAAGGTAATAAAATGTTACATTTAAGCAACTGTCAGGCCACTGCCTAACCATGGCCTGTTGTGATGTATACACAGGCAATAATCTCTTGCTAATGGCATTATCAATGACTGTTGAAGAGATGTGAACAGCATCCCTAACCTTGTGCTCCTACTCCACACAAACACACCATGTGAGAGATGCAACTATATTAAAAACCTTGAATCCATGCTCTCTCACACACCAGTCAGCTCATATGACAATGAGCTGGTTGCCAACATGCACACCTCACCTTCTACTCCACCCAAACCCACATAACACATACCCACATATATGGAGGTCCTTACCAGAAACATACCTAAATACCAGACACCTCACAACACAAACACAAGCACGCTACACACAGTACTACCTCTGCAGAGCACAGTACACATAATAGCTCACACACCACTGTCTCACCATTCAAACCCTTAAGGCAAAACACAAAATCAAACATAGTAGTTATAGGTAAACACATCATGAGACACACTGATGTCCCTCTCACCAGGCTACATAAGGGAAAGGTCACAGTTAGCTGTCTGTGAGGTGCCAGGATTTGACATATCACACATGCACTCAAGTCTGTCAACAACAGGTACTGTTATGACTATGCCATAGCTCCTGTTAGTATGTACGACTTGAGACACACCTCTCTGGACTGTATGAAGAGAGACATGACTGAGCTCTCAGACTATGTGTGTCAGGCAGGTATGCCCTTGGCCTTCTGCTGCATTTTACCTTCAACTAGTATGATGCCTCAATATAAACAGAAAATGACTGACTTCAATATTTGGCTTAGTGTTTAGTGTCATTCTAAGGGGATCCACTATCTGTCAGCCTGGGATGACATGCTCAACAAACCTTGATGCTTTGCCAGAGATGGTCTTCATCTGTCACCCCTGGGATTTTGACTACTGGCAAAGGCTATTGTCACCCCATAGTGCCCTTTTTAGGTGGTGTCTCAAGGGCAAAATTTCCAATGTAAAACCCCATGTACAAACATCAAGGTTATGCTGCTAAATGCTAGGGGTGCCAGCATGAAACTCTGCTCACTGGAAGCTGGCCTCACCTTGGAAGACACATACATTTGTGTGGTCACAGAGACCTGGTTCAAGGCTGTGGATAGCACCACAGCCATACTAGGCTACACCTCCTTCCACATGTTCAGACTCAAACTGAAGGAGTGCAAACTAATGGAGGTGGTGTATAAATATTCATTAAAGATACATCCAGACTGGTTAAACAGTATGATTCCCTGGATACACTTCAGGTGCTATTGAGTGTTTGTAGGGCACTTATTCAAGTCATTGCCAGCCACAGGAGCCCCCCATAAATCAGGACACTCACTCTGCTTAGTTGGATCGACTCAAGTCTATCAAGATGCAGCCGAACAACATGGTTTTGGGTGTCTTTAACTAACCACTGACTAGGTAGCTTACTCGTGGTCAATCTCACTTACCCAAAGGCTACGCGACTTCATTAACTCCAATGCCATGGACCAGTTGGTTGACATCGCCACAAGGGGAGCCAACATACTGGCTTGGGTGCTTACTTATAAGGGGGACCACTGTAGCACCCCCACTGTAAGGTCCTCCCTGTTGATATCTAACCATAAATCGGTCTCATTCAAAGTATTACACCTGACACCCCCCCACCCCCCCCCCCACACACACACACAGCAAATAAACTAAAACACTTCGCCAAAACAGATTATACCTCCTAATGGAAAGGTATGAGTAGCTTCACTGGACCTTCCCCCTCAGATGGAACTGGAAAATATGCAGAGCTCTATACTAATGCTTTATACAAACACCTGTATAACTGCATTGACTTGGCTGTACCTGACAGGAGCAAAACAAGCTCCTCATGGAAGAGCAAATCTGCCTGGTGGACAACTGCATTAAAAGGCTTTACAATAAGAGGAAGGCATTGCTACTTCACCTCCTCAATGGCATCAGCAATGCCTTCCTCTTATTGTAAAGTCTGTTAATGCAGTTGTCCATCAGGCAGGTTTGTTCTTCCATGAGGAGCTTGTTTTGCTCCTGTCAGGTACAGTCGAGTCAATGCAGTTATATAGGTGTATGTATAAAGCATCAGTGTAGAGCTCTGCATAGTTGCCAGTACCATCTGAGGGGGAAGGTGCAGTGAAGCAAACCTGCCTGGTGGACAACTGCATTAACAGACTTTACAATAAGAGGAAGGCATTGCTGTGTAAGAGTAGGAGGGAGGGGGCCCCCCTAAACTGTAAACACACACTCCTCAGCTTAAACAAGCAAATATGAGTTATTGTAAAGTCCTCCAAAACAAAGTATGGGTCCAAATTAGCCTTGTCCACAAAGAATAACCACAAGGCATTCTATAGTTCTAGCTGTAACCTAAAAGGAAAGGCTCAGACTTGTGCCAGACTCATAGTTAATGACACCACATGTAGTGAGCCTGTAGACATAGATAACCTGCTGGCCAGCAGGTTCTGTGAAAACTTCACTCCCCTGTCCCCACCACACATACCCCATTACATGCCTACCACCTGTCTCCTACTTTGTATCTCTAAAGAGCAAGTCGAAAATGGCCTCACTAAGGACAAAAATACAGCATCTATGGGACCTGATAACATCAAAGGTTGCATCTTACATGGTATCCAACATGGATTAGTAACATCACGGGGAACTCTTTGCAATTATAGTGTAACCACAGGCCTTGCCCCAGTTGACTGATAAAACAGCCACCATTATTTCCTTGCACAGAGGTGGTGCATCCACTGACCCTGTGAACTATAGACTTATTAGCCTGACTAGCCATATCTTCAAGGCCTTGGGGCACATCATCATGGACCTTATCAACACAGGTACTGGTAATCTCCAAACAGTTAACCTTACATAGTTTGGATTTGTCAAAGGGAGAGCATGCCTGTTAAATCTGGTTGACTTCTTTGAGACAGTCACTAAGGACCTGGATGATGGGAAATCTATGCATACAGCCTACCTGGACTTAGCCATGACATTTGACGATATCCCCCACTTAAGTATCATTGACAAACTCACTGAACTAAACGTCAACCCTTATATCATTAGAGGGGTTGCTAACTGGCTCACTGATAGAACTCATATACGCAAAATAAGGAAATCCACCTCCAATAACAGAGCTGTAACCAGTGGTGTTCCACAGGGTTTAGTCCTGGGTCCTTTACTGTTTGAATCCATTTCTCTGAACTATAAGCGCAAAGTAAATGTCTGTGGCTGACAAGGTTTGTTGATGCTTGCAAACTGGGAGCAGTCAGAGAATCTCCAATGTCAACATCCTGCAAGAGGGTCTTACATGAACAAATGATTGTTGCCAAAGTCATGGCCTTAAACTCAATGCAAATATATGTATTATCATTCCTTTCAGTAACGACAATATTCCTGCTAAGTACCACATCAATAGCAACACTTTAGGTACATACTCAAGGATGAGAGACCTGGGCACACAAGTTGACTGCTACCTACTACATGATAGAGCAAAATCCCTAATAGGGAAGGCATCTCTGATCAGTACTAGCAAAAAATTACGATCCCTCATAAAATCCTCCAAGGCCAGCTTCGAGAGAAAAATTGCACAGGACACCAAAGACAATCATAAGGCTTTTTTCAGTTATGTTAGAAACCTGGGATGCAACTCCCAGACTTGTTCTGAGTTGATTCTAAACGACAAAAAATACACTGAACCCACATACATCGCCAATATCCTGGCAGACAGGTTCAGTACAAACTTCTCCACCCCCCCCCAAAAGAGCAAGTATCTATCTCGGCAGAGGGCTGCCTCCCAAACATCTCAGATGCTCAGGTGAAGGCTGCCCTCTCCAAAGCAAAAAACACTGCTTCCATGGGACCAGATGGCATCCCAGGTTGCATCCTAAATGAACTACAAGAGGAACTAATCCCTCAAATAAAACAGCTATACAATCTCAGCCTCACTACAGGATATGTGCCCACAGAATGGCATACAGCAACAGTGGTCCCACTCCACAAAGGTGGAGCCTCTACGGACCCTGGAAACTATCACCCCATAAGCCTGACTAGCTTAGTCTGCAAGGCTATGGAGAGGATCATCATGGAGCTCATAAACAAAGACATTGGGGACCTACAGACACTAGATCCTACCCAGTTCAGCTTTGTCAAGGGCAGATCCTGCCTTTTGAACCTGGTTGACTTCTTTGAAACAGTCACCAAAGCCATAGATGAAGGGAAGGTAGTCCACACAGCCTATCTGGACCTTGCAAAGGCATTTGACACAATACCCCACTCGGGCATCATAGATAAGCTATCCAGCTTAAATATAAACCCCTATGTCACAAGATGGGTGCAAACTGGCTCAAAGACAGAACCCACAGAGTGAGAGTTGCTGGAGGCATGTCAGACCTGAAACCGGTCACAAGTGGTGTCCCACAGGGTTCTGTCCTGGGACCACCCTTGTTCGGTATATACTTTTCCGAGGTACAGGCAAACGTGGGAGGACTATGGCTCACCAAGTTCGCAGACGACTGCAAACTGGGTGCCATAATCAACTCTCCAGCTGACACAAACATCCTTCAAAAGGTCTCACAGAGACAGATAACTGGTGCCAGCACCATGGTTTAAAGCTAAATGCCAAAAATGTATAGTCATACCCTTTGGCAAAACAATGTGCCCACAAATTACCACATAGGCGAAACCCATTAAGTACAGAGAAAGTTATTAGGGACCTGGGGACCCAAGTTGATAGCAATCTCTCCTTTGAAAACCACATTGCCAAAGTGGTTAGAAAGACCTTCTACATAGCCCACCTCATCACGAAGGGTTTCACATCTAGATCAAGAGAGGTAATCGTGCCTTTATTCATCCCTCATCAGGCCCATCATAGAATACAATGCCCTTTTGGGATGTACCTTACCCGACACCTGCAGCAATTAGAAAGACCCCAAAAGTATCTCACCAAGAGGATCAAGGGTCTCAAACAGATGCCATATGCTGCTCGGTTAAAAAAACTCCAGCTCTACTCAGTTGCATACCGCCTACTTCGAGGCGATCTATGCCTGACATACAAAGCTATGTCGAATCCAGAATTAATGGACATGCTCCACCACAGTAAATCTAAATCCCTTAGAGCCACACGCTCGAGGGACTTGAACCTCAGCACAGAAATAAATAGAAATTGCTGGAGGGACAGGTTCATAACCCAGAGGCTCCCTACACTCTGGAATAGAATTCCAGTTCATGTGAGGCAGAGCACCTCACTGAATCTCTTCAAGAAGAATCTCGATAAGTGGATGGGGGATCGTAGGTTTGTCCCAGGGATTACTCCTGTGTCACTATTAGACAGAGGCACAGTAAACTAAACCTTAAAAAGGGCACAGTATACTCAAATCAAGGGGTGGCGTAAGCCATACAGAATCGGGCTAGGCTTATAATTGCCCCAGGGCAGATAGCCTAGTATGAACCTATGAACCTTATCTTAGATGACCATGTCTCCACAGTGGAAAGAAGGACATTCTATCTTGCTCATGTCATAAGTCAGGGCATTGTCTCCTGAAAAAGAAGAAGTTAAAACCTCATGTACTCTTCCCTCATACGACCAATATTTGAGTACAATGGCCCTTTTGGTATGTACCTTTCCAAGCACCTGTGGCAACTGGAGAGACCACAAAGGTTCCTCACAAGGGAAATTCAAGTCTTCGGCATACATCCTATGGGGATTATCTGAAATCATTGTCACTTTAATGTGTGTCATAGAGACTATTCAGAGGTGATCTCTGCATTGCATATGATGCAATCTGTGAGCCTGCTTTAGTGGAAATGCTGCATATCTGTAAGTCAAATGGTACACTGGTTACTTGCTGTAAAGACCTTAGCCTGGTATGTGACATAGCTAAAACCTGCAGGAGGGAAAGATTTGTCTGTCAGAGTTTAACACACCTTTGGAACAGACTCCCACTTCATGTGAAACAGAGCACCTCATTGGCCCTTTTCAGATGTAATCTGTATGACTGAATGGGTGACCATAATTTAACCACAAGGGTTCTACCTGGGTCCCTCTTGGACAGGGGCAATATGTGCTGATCATGTAAATAAGGGTAAGAACTTAGTTAGGACTGTAAGGGCCCTAGGGCCATTAGCCTAGTAAATTGCAATGATCTTATGATCCCATAAGCTGATGTAAAATGCTCTGACTAACATCCACACACAACAACTTGAATGCAGTGAGAATAGTACCTCTACCTATTTAAGTTTACAGAGCACTGCACAATACACACACAGTTGGCTGAATTGAGATTAGAACCCATACCTATCTAGTCTTATACACTACAGATCACAGTACTTAATGCACGTGCCATGGCTTAAGTCTGACATTAACATGGCTTTAGGTACTCTTACGGTAGATGACATCAGCAAGCTTTGTGAAGGACAAGAGCTTGGGGGCCTGCATCACCTGCTAGGCCCAAAACAGTGCAAAGCCCTGTCTGTTTGTAAGTCAGTGTAGTATTCACACTTACTCTTTGGGGAGATACACACACACACACACACACACACACACACACACACACACACACACACACACACACACACACACACACACACACACACACACACACACACACACACACACACACACACACACACACACACACACACCAAGTGGGCTGGAGTGAGATTAGAACCCCTACCTATCTAGTCTTACACACTACAAATCACAGTACTTAACGCATGTGCCACAGCTCAAGTATGCTTTGTAAATGACTGCAGGTGAAGTCATCCTACAGAACATAAACAAGCCCTGTATTGAACAGCTTGGGAGGCCTGCAGAGTCACATTGCTTCCTACTGTCATCTGCAGTTAGTAGCCTAAAAGTTAGGAAACTGTTTTTGTAGCCTAGTTATGTATCAACAGTACCCATATTGGGCATATGTGTTGTTTGCATTTTGATGGCCAGGCCTATGGCAAAACTAAATTAGCCCTGTCAATTAGTGTGTACACAACACAATACATTACACAACTTGTTCAATTGTTGATTTATGCATGATGAAATCCGGCAGACATAGGGGGCTGTACTGAATGTGGGTGTTCTTGCTGCCATAGATACAAACATATGGCTTGACAATATATGTATATATTCATATACGATGCCATACATTTTCAAGGTTTCCACACGCTGTCTTAGGGAGACATGGTATGACTCATCACTGTCCAGGTGTTTGCAGCAAGAACACAGGTTTGACTCATAGTTATGTGTGTTTCACACTAAATTGTGGTTTGCTATCAAATGTGGTATCATTTACACATGAAGTGAGGGAAGACTGACAGAACTCTGAACTTCAGATATCCCAATAGTTCTCCAATTGCAACACATTATTCTAAGCACTTCCACATCTCTGTAAGTGCATTACGTAATGCTGAGCCCTTCATTTTTGTTCTTCATGCAACATTATAAGTGTCATAGTACAGCATTACTTTCCATGATCTGGGTATCTAGGGCAATAGAGACATACACACACATATATAAGTGTGTGTTATATATATATATATATATATATATATATATATACACACATGCACGTCTATATAAATATAATAATTTTAAACAAAATTGTGTGAGGAGCAACGGATATGCACTCTGGTTAACTAAGTGTATGGGCATGCATAGTGGCAGTTTTGGATTGTTTGAACGTTGTTAAGCAATGCGTATATGACGGTGCATTGCTTACATTAGAGACTTACTGTTCCATAGACTGACTCCAGTACATACATAGCTGTACTCCAGGCCGGGATTATGATATGATTAGAAAAACTCAAAGCTGGATCTAATTATATACTCAGTTCCATACATGAATCTACAGTCTCATTCACTGTGTGCTGTATTTAATATTCACCTTTCTATTTATGTCCTCTAAATCTCATATGCTTAATTTTTGATGTATTTATCAGCATATTATGCTCCTGTGCCCAAATGGTCAATTTAGTCAAGTTATTTAGCAGACATGCCCCATCTGTAACACATGTAATCAGTATACCCAATTTCAAGTCATGTGCATACAGACTGTAGAACAACTAATATGAAAAAGATAGGTCTAAAGACAAATCTAAACAAGTTTGGGTGTAGGACAGAGCTCTGTGGGACATCCTGACTGTAACCAAGAATTTAATTTGTCCAATTGCTGTATGATACTTGCCATTTCCTATACATAAGCCATGCAGCTATCCATTGTATCAAGAGTGCATTAATACCCAGTTCTTCTAATTTATTGATCAGTGTTTTGTGCAAGGCCCTGTCAAATCTATATAAATTACTTCATAACACAATTTTTCATTCATAGCTGTTATTATATTGTTATAGTACATCATGTTGCATGTTACATCTATTTTCAACATATGCATGCTGATATATGGTTTCAAGTCTCAACCTTTACAATTCTGATAATGACTTATCCAATATTACCTAAGACTTTTTTTAGTAGGTCTTAGATATGTGACACAGATGCAAATGTGCAATTGATATGTGAAACAGGTTAATACTAGTATAGCACACACACAGAGTCACATTATGTAAAGCAATACTTCTTACTCCTTAACATGCAAAATATCTGGATATCTCAGGATTAGATCCCTCAGCACTATTATACAAGCTACCTGCCTTAGTCATTTGAGTCACAGAAGCTGCTTGAAAGACATGGGAGCATTCATCACACCATCAACTGCATAAATATGTACTTTGCTATTCTCAGTTAACTAATGCATAAAATGTAAGTTCAAATTGTACATTACTATCCTGAAGCTGTGTGCCATACTAACTGTGTGAAATGCTCATACAGCACAGATGATTTATTGTTATGGCAGTTACGAGGGGACACTGCTGTTCTGAGGGGTGGGGGAACAAAAGCCCATGTTCTGGTAGGACACACGCTAGTATGAATATCATTTACCCTCACTTTCTAACATGTCCCTTTGAATGATATACCAGTAATCTGTTGCAGTAGGACTGCATGAATATTCCATGCATGATGCCTACCGAATACAAATGGTGACATGTTAGTGAAATGGGTGTCTGCAGTCCCACGTGGATGTCATTTCTGTCCAAACAGACCAGTGTAGTTGCCTGCATAATGAACTCGGTCCATAGCTACAAAGACATAACATAACAATCCACTATACTTCTGTGTAGCTTATGGACTTACCTTTCAAGTGCAACAGTTGACACAACTGTATTCAGGGATGACTCTGTCTGAAGCAAGCAGTACACAGCCAATACATGGATAGGTACAGGATGTATTATTTGGCTGGCATCAATTTTAACATCTGTAGGTACGTAGGATTAAGGTGTTAGTGCATAGGTTGTCAGTGAATGTGCTATCCATTGTCTCTTAGCCAAAGCCAGGGAGTACTGAGCATGCCTATGCCTGCCTATAGGGACACCAGCAGGGGGTTCCTCCTCTGAGTCCTCCTGTGACTGTGGCTGTGGTGACCTAGGCACTGGTTGGGGGCTGTGTATCCCCACCCTTTGCTGATCCTGCTGCAGCTGTTTCCGCTTGATCAGATTGTGTAGCATATCATATACTGTGAATATCTGTGTACATGTGGCTGGAGTATACTGCAGGGCACCACCAGATCTTTCGAGGCACCAGAACCATGACTTCAGCAGCCCAAACACATTTTCTATGATGTTCCTAGTTTGTGAGTATGCCTCATTATAGCATTCTTCCATGGGTGTGTGTGCATTTTTGATGGGTGTCATCATCCATGGTTCCAGGGCATAGCCAGGATCCCCCAGTAAATGGCCCTAGCAAACATCTGGTACAGCTGTGATGTGTGCCAGATATGGGAGTTGTGATAACTGCCAGGGTTGCTGGCACACACATTCATGATAAACCCCTGGGCACTGCACACAACGTGGCAGCTGATGAAGTGGTATCCCTTGTGGTTAACATAGATTCTACCCTGCTCACCATGTGGTGCCTTGATGTGTACATGAGTGCAATCTATGGCACCCAGTGCTTCAAGATAGTGTGCTACATGGTAGAAGTGTTGCATATTGCTGGCCCTCACCTCAGGGTCAAGGGGAAAAGATATGTGTTCACTGGCATCTGGGAGCATAGCATTCAGAAACTGGTGGAGTATCCTGGATGCAGATGCCCGTGACACCCCCATCCTGTCCCCATTTGGCCTTTGAAAATTGCCTGTATCTAGTATCCTAAGGGCTACACATACCTTACTTTCCACTGGGATGGGTTCCCCACTGTTAGCTCTGGCTCTGAGTTGAAGACGGCAGAGCTCACTGAGCTCTTGTAATATGTCCCTGTCCACCCTGTAGCACTCTACAATCGCCAGCTCATGTAGCCCCGGTAAGGTTACCCTGGGCCTGAACACTCTTCTACTTCTTGGCCTAGGCCTATTGTCAGCAGTACCAGCAGTATTGACTTCAGCATCTAGCATATACAGATATAGAATGGCTGCAGCAGCCCCTAGCAATACTTCAGTTAAAATTTCCAAGTATCCACTCCAATGGTCAGAGTACTGAGGGAAAATCAGAATGTAGGGTATATGCATACTTTATCCAGTTCTGCTGTAGGTCCACCATGATTGGCTAATTATGATGCAGTTCACCTGCCTAGGATGTAACTGACATGATTTAAATGCCCTGCTTTATTGAGCGACCTGGTGCTTATACAAAAGTATATATTATTAATTGAATATATCCAGTTTTAATTGATAGATGCCTATATCATCACTATTACATGGGTAGTCTGTTCACAAGAAAACATTAAGCTATGTGGTGCACCGCAAAAATATGCAAGCTGAGCACTAAAAAATCCTAAAAGTAACAGGACACATCCCTGATGTCATCCACATCCAGCGGGAATATCAATACCGTGTAGGAGCTAACATGAAGTAGATTTGTGGACATGGCTGCTACTTTTAGGGATTCAACAAATACACCTCATTTGTATACAAATTTGTGCTGACAGCCTGGAAACTACATGTTTTTTAGCCATGTAAGCTGGGTAACAGCATGAATGCACCGTTGTTTGGACCCGACACAGGGTCCTACAGTACATTTGTGTAAACTACATTATAGATGTTATTTTACAATTTTTTTTTATTTTTCTGTTAAGCATGATTGTGCAATGCAGCGCATAGCACAAACATATGAAAATTATTTAAAAAAATTATTAATTTTACATATTCCCTTCCTTTTTCAGACATCCATGATATAAGTTTAGCACATTTATATATGTGATCTAACATTTTCTGGGGATTTATGTCCCCTTCTGTCTATGTAGACTCTTGTATGTGGAAATTTTC
Source organism: Protopterus annectens (assembly GCF_019279795.1). Classification (NCBI taxonomy): domain Eukaryota; kingdom Metazoa; phylum Chordata; order Ceratodontiformes; family Protopteridae; genus Protopterus; species Protopterus annectens. Next base: position 247,374,480 of record NC_056743.1, read on the forward strand.
TGTGTACACTAAGAACACAGACACGGAGTCTACAAAGATGCCTTTTGGCTTGTTGGATTGCTCAACCTGGCTAATTTGCATAAGATTCACCTGCTTATGTGGAAATTTGCATTGCATGGAAGTTTCCCTGTTTGCACGTGCTTGCATACTGCTAAGTGAAGTTTACTGAATTTAAAAATGTTCATGCTCATGTATGCATCGCAGCGTGATGAGTACATGAAAAAAACGTGTAGGCTTGGGTCTATATTACCTTGTTAAAAGACTTTTTCATCAAACGCCTTTATGTCAACACATAAACAGAATAGCCACTTCAGCAAATTTTTTTCCAGGGGAAAAAACTTCTTGGCCATCATTGAGAATTTGCCCTCTGTACTGTAGTGAGATCTTGGAGTTGGTATATTTAGTTGGGGGATGTGGGGGCACAGCTTCCCACATTGGGGGGTCTGGGGGCTTCACCCCCCACTTCGTAGGGTCCAACAGTTTATTTGGTTTTTGGTTGGCCAAGCAATGGCCGTTTAGAGTTTTGGGAGTTCGCTGTTTATGTGTTGACAAAAAAGGCATTCAATGACAACATCTTTTGGCAAGGTAATATGGACCAGTAGGCTTTACTGAATTCCCCCTGAAGACCATTTATTTAAAATTGGTAAACTTATTGCACATCAGCAAGCCCAATGGCATCAGAAATACTTGGTCTAGGGATCTAAACTTCTTCTCCAACATGCACAGAATGGTTTTGGGGGATAGGTATATCTTGTAGGGGATGCCACTACTGTGAAACAGACTCCCCATCCATATTAAATAAAGTTCATCACTGTCCATAATCAAGTACAACTAGGATCTTTGCATGAGAAACAGAAACATTTTCCCAGGACTGTCTCCTTACCACTGGGCAGAGGTAGCTTCTGCATGCTTTATCCCATGCCTGGATCCCCTCAAATTATCTATGGCATGATCCCAGTTATTATCATTAGGGGGTAACCAAATAAGATAAGTTAATTTGAGCACAAAAAGGGAAAATACCTAGGCTTAAAATAGCCCACAAGGACAGCTAGCCTAGTACTTACCTATGAACCTAAGTGCATATCAACAGTCTTAATTAATCTCTTCATACTTAAATGACAGTCAATAACAGATATAATGTTACTATAAGTTCTCACTGAAGTATTCTGATGTTGTTGTTCTTCTTTCGACTTTTCCCGGTTATGGGTTGCCACAGCAGAACTCCGGTCCGCTAATGATTGGCAGTAGATTTTTTACGGGTGCCGAGGTGCCAGCTCGACGCCCAACCTTCAACGAAGGCACACCCATTCTATGCATGTCATTATTACTAATTCTTTTCCCTCCCTGTGCCTTGTTTTGGTCCATTTTGCATAGCAATTTTTTTAATATAATGTAATTTAATTTCAGTGTCTGAAGTTATCTGGATGTTCCTAGCACAAGTTATGAACTGATTACATCTGCTACAGATAGGTCACATGGGCATAAGAACTTAATTAAACTGACCAGCCAGGAACAGAAGACTAATATGCTGAAAAATACATAAAAAACTAAGCCCATGAGACTTGGCAGACATTAACTGAAGGATGAATATCTAATACAGCATACAGTAGCTGAAGGTGACCAGGAAATATGGAGAGATCCAGCTTTGAGTTTTTTCTGATTATATCACCCAAATGGTTAATGAGAGTTACAAAACTATAGGCTGTATTAAAAGATTTGTAAAGTCTACGAAATCAGAAATGATGAAAATGCTTTTGTAAATTACATTAGACTCAAATTAAAGTACAGAATAATAACAACAATATGGAAACCTTATAGGAAAACTAGCATGAATAAACTGGAAAGTGTGCTACAGAAATATATCAAGGGCATCAGTGAATATGTAAGTTTAAGCTATTATGAAATATTAAAAGGTCAGAATTTCTAGAGTATCTCATATAGATATTTAAGATGAGATCTCATTCAGGTAGATAGGGCATTTAAAGACAACCAAACTATTTTTGCAGTCCAATGACTAAATGTTAAGGTGTTGGAAGTGGATTATAATTCAGAACTGATATTTGTGGAACTATTAGTTGCAGACTCTGGTCTTCCACTACACTTGTTAGTTCATTTTAAAAGCCCTGCATTACCAAACACTGATGAACTCTGGTATTATCAATGGCTTGGTCAAGTTTATGACTTATAATAACCTGATGATATTAGGTGACTGGAACTTTCCAGAGATCAGCTGGTCTGATGGCACAGCATCAACAATGTCGGAGGACGACTTTCATGATTTATGTATGTTACACAATTTGACTCAGATGATTGATTTTCCTACTAGGTCAAATAATATCTTAGGTCTCTTACTTACAAATATTCCAAATAAAATTTCTCAGATTAACCAACTGTATCCATTAGACAAGTCACTCATCTTTTGAATTTATTATGATAACTAAAGCTTTTTGCACGAATCAACAAAAGAGTATTTTTGATAAGTATAAGCTGTTTGGTCTGAATATTATTAATCAAATAAATTCTAAGGACTTGAAATCAGCTGAGGTAAATAATGGTGTGAATAAATGGCAGGGCTTTGAAAACCTTTCTGAAGTTCTTTTGTCTGCAGGTAAGGAAATAATAACTAACAATTTATTCAGAACTACACCTCCATGGTGGAATACTAGTTATCCTAATCTTCTGAGAAAAAAGAGGGAGGAATGTAGGCTTTGGAAGAGTTTCAAGAGAAATGATTTACAATGGGCCTATAACTCAGTCTCCAGAATATTAAATGCCTCTTTGAGATTAACAAAAAGTACATTTGAAGGCAATTTAGTAAGTAGCCCTTGTTCTAAGAAATTTTATTTTTATGTTAAACACATTGATAATAAGGTTAAATGTTTTGGACCAATTTCTGTTCAATGTGAAGTGTTGAATGCTGGAGAATTAATGGTAAATTTGCTCAATGAACACTTCTTGGCAGAACATGCTACACTGTTTGACAATGTTTGTGATGGTGAAAGTTTAATAGAAGTTGATTGTATATGCCTAGTTTTCAATATGACCCTTGTGACAGCATCTTTGAGCCATATTAAAAAGGGTAGTGGTACAGGACCTGATAATATTCCAGGCATTTTCTGAGCACATTGAAGTAAATATATTTCAGCTACTATCACCTGATTTTTAATAACCTCTTGTATTCTGACATTGCTCCTGCTAGATGGAAACTTGGGGACATAATTCCAATTCATAAGGGGGCCCAACAAACAATATAAGTAATTATAGACCTATCAGTCTTACTTCAATGGTGGGGAAAAGTTTTGAGAGATGTCTGCTTTATTTTCTTAATGAAGATTTGCAGGGATGTTTAATGGACCTCACAACATGGTTTCACAAAAAACATTCTACGTTCACTAATTTAATTACATTTTATGACCCAGTGACAACGACATTAGATATGGACATGTCTGTAGTGGTGGTCTATGTGGAATTGTCTAAGGCTTTTGACAGTGTCCCTCATTCTGCTATTATTGATGCCATCCTCAAGCACAAAGGTAATCCATACATTGTTTGCTGGGTGGCTAACTGGATTTGTGGTAGATTGCAGAAAGTAAGGATAGGAAATTTCACAATCTAGCTGGCTTAAATTGAACAAAGGAGTCCCCCAGGGCTCAGTTCTAGGTCTAATATTGTTCAACCTTGTATGTTCATTTATTCCTAAAATATCATGTTTGGATGACCACATATTTGGACGATATTTATATAGTTGAGTTATTACATCAACAGAGAATACTGACCACGTCAACACTTACATGTATTTGGTGGAAGAATGGTTAGACTTACTGTATTAAAAGCTAATAAGAATAAGTGCGCTACTTTGAATTTTAGGAAACAAATGGTTGAATATCAAATAAACTTAGGTCTCCAGGAGTTACAGAAGTTGACAGAATATAAGGATTTAGGTATTATTATACGTAGCATTTTTAAGTATTGGACTTATACCTTAAAAGTTAAAGCTAAGTCATTAAAAGGTATTGACTTAATTTTTAGGAACTTTTCAACAAGAAATAATGACAGTCTTTAAACGTCGCTCATAACATATGTTTGACCCATCACTGAGTACAACATGCTGTTTTGCTCCTACAAGAAAAGTGATCTGCTGGTTTTAGAAGGTATTCAATGAAAATTTACAAGGTGCATTATTACTTGTAGAGATAAATCATACTCATCTAGACTGGAAGTGTAGGCCTCTTCAGTCAGTTACAGACATCTGAGGAGTAAACTCTGTTTTGCCTACAGAGGATTTTGGAGTGAAGAATATCGATCTCTACTAAACATTGACTTGTTGAACACAATCATATTAACCAGAAGTACATAATTTATTTACAGAACTGAGGAGTCAAGGACAGTCTTAAGAGAAAACTATTTAACACAGTCACTGGTATGACTTTGGAACGGGGTTCATTTACATATTTGACAGTCTTCCTGTTCTTTGTAGATATTCAGCAAACAACTTGTTACATAGTTGGGTCCCAGAGTATATACATTCATTAAGGAGTCTTTGTCCTGAATGGCCTTTGGTCTTTACACAGGAATTAATGAACCATTGAACAACTGAGCAATTGAACTACCACTGAGAATGTTTTGGATTATCAAAGAGTAGCAGGGAATCAGATAATCTATGTAGCAGATCATATAGAAATAAGAGATATATTTATTTTCTTTATTTATCCATTGTTGACCAGGTTAGTCTCACTAAACTAACTGCCCCATTCAGGGGAGAGTCAAGGTGGTATTTCTACTACTAGGGGATAAATGCCCAGGGCATTGGGGAACTTCCCCTATTCATTTTGCTAGGTGCCTTGGGATCTACCTGAGCTATCACCAACTCAACTCAAGTAGATAGGACCTTGGTTTAACATCTCATGAGAAGGATGATACACTCAGGAGTGCAGCAACCCCCTTAATGCTGCACTGCAGTGTCAACAATCAGTCTCCTGGAGTGTGAATAGAACACAAAGTCTTGCAGCACCAAAGGTGAGTGTGCTACCTGTCTTTTCACTGACACTGATAATGTACTAATTGGTTCTCTGAGGCAGTAGTTGATTCCTGGAACAGACTACCAAATTACATTAATAAAGGCATCACTAATTTAGATATTTTAAGAATAAACTGGACACTTATTACAGGAATGACTGTTATGGTATACTGGCAGGCCAGATGGGCATTATTGCCTATACCTGAAATATTTGTATGTACTTATTACCTCAGCAAAAATAATTATGACTCATGGAGAATGCCAACTCAAAATAATGTTTTTTTCAATGCAGCACACAAGCACTTGAAAGAACAGGGAATATAATAAGAAGTGTAAGTCAGTTGCTGCAGCATTTACATACTGATTGACTAAATAATTTGAATGAGTAAATGAATCTGTGACTGACTACATTCTGGTAACTAAGTGGGTCTCTCTAGTCCAAAGATCTTTTCCAGAGGAAATTTAGAGACAAATTCAAAATGGGTAGGAAGCAGATATATCAAATTATTCAACAATACAAAGCAAATTTATCAGGCAAGGCTATGCCAAAACACAAAATAAACATGTTATTTTAAGTAAACAGTGAACTTGGAATGCATGTATTGAACTACATGGAATATCTGCTAGATAAGTGCTTTAATGGATTATATATAATGCACTCATAGAGAATACTAAAATTGTAGTTATGTGGATACACACCCCTCAGTCTCTGAGCATTAATAATTTATTTATTGACATTTGTTTACCATGAAAGTCCAACTGGGCAATAATCTGTTTTCAGAGGACTCCCGTGTAGAAAAGATCCTACATATTACATTAAAGCAAAACAGCAGAATATAGTACAAACATTTGATATGGATTGCAATTTTTACAAGTATAATGCAATACATCATAATGCAGAGTAAACAAAGAAATACTAAGATCGTCAAGTGAAAGAAATAAGCTTAATGTGTTTAAATTAGAACAGCTGAAGAAAGAGGCAGAAAGAGATGGAAGCAAAGATGATATAAGTAGGGAAAATATATGAATTCAAAAATGCTAAAAAGAGACAGTGGTTAGTTGAGAAAATGATTATTAATAGGTTGACAAACATTGACACAGATGAGAGAGAGTGAAGACTAGTAAGAAAAGGGATATGTGTATACAGGAGAAGAGAAAGTATGTGTATAAAGTTAATATTGAAAGAGATATTTACAAATTACAAATGAGTATTTGAAAGATATTTTCTTTGGTAGCATAGGAAGCAAGTAAGATTTTCAGTAGTGGAACTGGTGATGGTAGTAAGGTAGGACAGTGGGATAGTAGATCAGGGAAATGAAAATGATTATAGCTGGAGGAAATGAAGGGAGAGGATGGCTACAAGAAAGTGGGATGCAACTGTGGTTAGAAGACATAGGTGGGGGTGAAACAGAAAAAGGACTTGGGGTTTGGATTTGCCTGCTGTGGAGAAAGAGTAGATCCAACAATTAGAAATATTTTTAAAGATGCTTTGAACATGTGGAGGTTAGGTGGTGATCTGATTGTTATCAGGACTGTGTTAAAGCTTTTTGCTACAGTGTTAGAGCATAGGGAGTGTCCTGTAGATTTTTCCAGTTTGTGAATGATAAGGAGTTGCTTATCATTTGGTTTTAAGGGATGTTGTGTGGTGTAACACTGGAGAAATGTACTAAGAGTATACTGAGGGATTCTTTATCATTTTTGTGCTGTGATTAATTGGGTGTATTTAAGATGGTGAGGTAGTTTTATCAGTTTTGTTATTTTAGTGTGGTACAGTGGAGGCTTTGATTGGGTTTATTTGCAATAAGGCATGCAGTATTGCTATAACATCACTCAAGTTTTGTTTTTGGAGAGATTTGAGGGTTTGTAAGGATGGATGTTCTATACAGGAGTGATGTTAGTGGGTAAGTATTAGTTAGGGTTACTTTAGTATTAGATATAAGGAAACATTTTGCTCTGTAGAGCATTCCTAACTGTGGTGTGTTTTTTAACCAGATTTAGAATATGTATCTTGAATTTTAGGTTGCCATCTATGGTTGTGCCAAGCAATTTACTATAAGATACAACTTCGATGTCAGTGTTGCTTAGGGAGGTGAGTTTGTCAAGGTTACGTGATTTGGAAAAAAAAAACCCAGGAGTAGTTTAGTTTTTTTAGGGCAGAGCAGTAATTGAGCATTTTGAAGCCAATTTTCAAAAGAATTAAAGACTTCTTGTGTTATCTGTTGTGAGTAGAGTTATGTGTGTATTGTATGAGATCAGTCATAATTATAGAAATTGTTGGTGAATATATCGAACAGCAGGGGATCAAGACCTGAGCCTTAGGGTACACCAGTGGTATCTAGCATGAAAGGTGATAAGGGGCATTCCCACTTAAGAAACTGTTGTCTGTTAGACAAGATTCTTCTGAATCAGGTGACAGTATAGTATGAGAGGCGAAGGAAAGACAATTTGTAGGAATGTATTGTGTGTTATAGTGATGAAGGCCTTAGATAGCTCCAAGCTTTGCCGATGGTGTCTGGGAAGGATATGAGGGCAGTAGTAGTACTACGCTGGGGGCAGAATACATGTTGTATAGGTGTCAAAAGTTGTTGTTGAGGGAAATATTGAAGAAATTGCTCGTGGATACTTTTTTCCAATACTTCTGAAAAGGGGAAAGGATGATGATGGATCTAAAGTTAGATATTTCTGTTGAGGTCTTCTTTTATGTAGTGGAGTTATATCTGACTTCTTCTACAGGGAAGGAATATAGGATTCATGTGCTGACCTATTTATAAGGACTGATACTGGGTATGCTATAACACTGTGGCTATCCTGAGAAATTCAGGTGGGAGGCTAAGGCTATCATCAGATGGTGAGCCTGGCTCGAGATTTTGAAGTAATTTTCTATATCTGAAGTAGAAAGAGTTTTTAAGCTGAAAGCAATGTAGTTGTGGGAGGGGTAGGGGTATTTTGGGATGTTAGGGCTGGTTTTGGTAAAGGCAGCTATGCTGTCTATGAAGTATGTATTAAATAGGTTTGGACTTTCAAGTGGGGAGCATTCAGGTGAAAGATTTGAATGTTTTGTTGTCCCTGGATGGCTTACGTCTTTGATGGAGGACCAGAATATTTTGTGATTTACCTGTTTTTTTTTTGTAAGGTTTTGAAGTTCCTTAAACTCCTGTAGATGTGCTGGTGTTTAGTTCATTCGCCATTTTTCCAGGCCATATTCTCATTATGCAAAAGATTTCTAATACTGTTAGATAGCTGGGGGCATGGTTAGTTTTAACTCTTTTTCTTCTAAGGGGTGATAAGTTATTCAGAATATTTAAGAATACTATACTGAAACTTGAGGACTGCTTCATCCAGGGAAGATGATTTTTAGATTAGACTAGTTGATAGGTTATAAGGTTGATTTGAAGATATCTGGGCTCAAATTTGTGAGATTACTAGTCCATCTGTAGTTGTGCCGTTTAACATGATAGGTGATTAATCTATGAGTGCAAGTGGGAAGATGGTCACTAAGGAAGTCTGCAAGGGATCCTGAGGTGGTGTACTGTGCAGGTCAGAAACAATTATTCAGTCTAGGGTGGAGCTCTTGCCATAAGTTGTATTATATCTACTGAGTGAGACAATTAGCTGTGTAAGGCCATACAGGTTAATAATGAAACTGGGAAAGTTGGAGGTAATGTTTTGCCAGTCAATATTTACATCTCTCAATATGTTTTTTTTTTCATTAGGAATAGTATTGGCTATCCAGGGTAGAATATCTTCCAGAGTGTTTATATTGTTTTCAGGGGGGATATAGAGAGTAATGAAACAAAGCAGTTTTTTTACTATTTAATTTGACAGTATGAAATGAGTATTTTGGTTCTGTGGAAAATGGGAATACTACTGTTGAAAGGACTGAGTTTGTATAAGCTGGAATATAGGATGACTATACCACCAACTTTTTTAGGGTTTAGTCTGTTCTTATGATTTTATATCCAGGAAGGTATTTCACTGTCTTTTATGCTGAGCTTAACCAGGTTTTGTTAACTGTCAGAATATCTGGAGTATATTGGAGCATCCATGCACAAAGTTCTGTGATTTTGTTACATGTATTATGGACATTTAATAAGACTATGTTTAGTTTTTGTTTAAGTTGTTTTGAGGGGATGAGGAAAAGGTATAACTGTAGTACTGTGGTGGGGTGATTTGCTAGTTGTGTTATGGTGACTGATAGGATCTAGATTTGTGTGAATGTCCCCATACTAAGCAAAGCTGGATCCAGCAATAGGTGACCTAGGCAGTTGCCTAGACCCTGCTGGCTGGCAGGGGCCTGCTGGCCAGGGGGGGGTGGGGTGCCACACCATTTACGTTTTAATTAAAATAAATAAATTACATTTCTTCTTTAAGAAAGACTTCTGCATCTGTGGATCCTTGTGTGTGTTGACACACATACCTGCTGTTCCTTCTTCTTTCCATGTCTGCATGCTGAATTTAACCACAAAACATAAACATTCCATCAGTAAGGTGTGTATTGAAACATTTTTGCTGTACTCATGTTTGCCTTTTACAACAATGGAAGGGTTTGTGTGTGTGTGTGTGTGTGTGTGTGTGTGTGTGTGTGTGTGTGTGTGTGTGTGTGTGTGTGTGTGTGTGCGTGTGCGTGCGTGTGTGTGTGTGTGTGTGTGTGTGTGTGTGTGTGTGTGTGTGTGTGTGTTTATGTGTGTGTGTGTGTAATGCCCTAGTTATGGAAGGCAGGTTAGCTAACTTGCTCAGGCTCAAAACCTGTACTTTAATTACAGGAGACAAGATCATGAATCGTCTATGCCAACTACCAGACTACTGAAAGTGCATTTTCAAGGAACTGAGTTTCAGTGTATTTTCAAGGCATTGTGAGCTTCAGTACATTCTCAAGGAATTGAGAACTTCAGTGCATTTTTAAGGAATTGTGAGCTTCAAGGGAAGAGAAGTTTATTGCTGCCCATGCCAAGTCTGTTTTCAATGCGTAACTGTTTTGTTTAGTAAATGGTCATCACTGTTTGTGCTATAGAATTTGAAAGCAGCGTTAGTAGCACAACATATAGCATACTTGCTTTTGATGCAGAAGGCTGTGGGTTCTGCTCTCACACCATGTAGATGGATTGCTTATACCATGTTATACGTTAAGGGGAGTGCTGCAGTCCTCAGTAAATCCTACTTTGGATGAGATGACTTGTAACTAGGAACCGGTTGTCTGTTTGCCATATATTCCATATTACAATATTACCAGCTTATCATTTTTTTACTATAATCTATGTAATTCATTCTTCAAGGGCAGCAGGCACTGAATTTGGAGCTGAAACACTAAAGTATAAAACTGATTGCCAGCAGCAACCTCTTCACTAGTTACAGATCTCTTCAATGTGAAAACATCCAGATGACTTTTACTTCTGCAGAGATTGTGCATATTAGCTGATATTGAATGGCCTTTTCTGGTTGAAATATTATGAAATTGGCAGTTTCATCATTATTGGTTCATATGTTTTGTGTCACTGCTTACTGGAAAAATGTTCAAAACTACAAATTTAAAACAGACTCTAAAGCTGTATTATACAAGGAATACAACCAGGAAGGTGAATCAAAGAACACATGCCTGTCTGCATCACTGTGTGGTCCTAAATATATATACAGGGGGCTTTTGGTTTGAAAATAGCCCAAAGGTAAATTCTGTCTGCCAATGACAAGATGCATTTTCTTTGAATGTGGGTTTCAATATCATTTAAATGAATGTGAGTTTCATGGACAGAGAAGATATCTTGACTGTTAAATGCTAAGTCTGCTTTCACTGGGAGACTGTATCGTTTTGTTTAACAAATGTCTATCAATGTTAGTGCTATAAAATTTGAAATAAAAGTTTTAAATTAAATCCAAATATATGTAATCACGGTAGAAGGAAAGAAGAAAATAGTCAAAGTCAAAGTAAACTTTATTGTAATTCAGATCAACAAATGCAATGTATCACTGGATGAAATTTTGTTACTTCAGGCTTGTTTGCACTGAAAACAGTTTTCACAAAAGGGTGAAGGAAACATACAATGGAAGAAATTCTAGACAGTACAGATATAGGGTCTATATTAGAACACCGAATGTTCAAAATTTCGAGTGTTCTAATATCGACCATTTTCTGCGAATGCTGAAAATATCGAAGAAACAGAAAACCAAATTTTTCCTAGGGAAAGAATTTGGTTGTCCGTTTCTGTTGCTTCTGTATTTTCAGTGCTGTGGTGGAAAGTTAAGGGTCGGGTTCAGGTAAGTGTGCGATTGTGTGGACGTGAGGGTTAGGGCGGGTTAGGTGAGTTAGGGTTAGGGTGTGGGTCAGGTAAGTGTGCGATTGTGTGAATGTGAGGGTTAGGGTGGGGTAGGTGAGTTAGGGTTAGGGTGTGGGTGAGGTGACTTTGCGATAGTGATGGACCTTAGGGTTAGGGTTTGGGTTAAGGTAAGGGGATAGTTAGTGGTGTATGTATAGTTTAGTGTAGGGTTAGGTTCTAAGAGTTTAGGTGTATGTGTGTGGATTGTTGTATTTTTGGTGTGCTTGTGTTGTGTGTATGTGTTTTGGAACAGCAAATTTTTTCCCTAGGAAAAAATTCAATGCTCTGAATGTTCGATGTTTTAAATTTTAAATTCATAGGGTTCGATATTAGAACACTCAAAATTTTGAATGTTCGGTGTTCTAATATAGACCCCAGATATAAATACACATATAGATAACTTACCCACCACCATTTTTAAGATAGAATAGCAGCATAGCATAATTCTTAGTTCCTGTACTTGTGCAAGTAATAATTTAGTTCAGATTGCATAACTTAGATAAACAGAATAAGTTAATTCTAAGACAGTAAAGACAGTCAAATTGCACTTATGATGTTCTCACGAACTGAGGGATTGTTAAGGTTAGCATGCGCACTGACAGATCTGAACAGTGCTTAAGGTAAATGGGGAGAAACAGTCAAGGAAAGAGACACTGGAATGGCTGCAGTGTGTGTGTGTGTGTGTGTGTAGGGGGGGGGGCATTCATTATCCTGCCTAGGGCCCCATTTGTCCATGATCCAGCTCTGACACTTAAATATTTTATGAATACAGGTAAGACAGGGGTGGCCTTTTCAAAGCAATTTTTATTTTTGCATTTAGGCTTGGATAGGTCTGATTGTGTTCCAGAATTTTATATTATCAGTAGAGCCTGGCAGAATTTTTTTAAAGATATAGTGGAATTAAAGTTTAGAAGTGGCATCCTTGGTTAGTGGTATGGCTGATTCTAGGTGTAATTAATGTATGGCAGTCTGTGAGATGATAAAGCATGGCAAGAAATGTAGTTATGAGTGATGTAGAGCATATCTGTAACAGAAGCAGAAGGATACAGTCATTATATAAGTGAGTGAAATACAAAGGGAGATAAGTGAAATATGTCTAAGAAAGTATGTGTAAGTGTGTTTGGGTGGAGGGAGAGGAGGTGACAGATAACTGGAGGCTAAAGAAGGATTTGTTATGTAGAAGACTGTGAAATATAAGTGCAGGTATTCATGGGATGATATGTTTGTGAGGTCTTGGGAAGAGTAGAGTGCTTGTTGGGGGGTTGCACGTGTTTTGTATGCATGGCTAAAGGGGGGAGGGAGGAAAGTTAGTTGGTAGAGTGTGTATAGGGGAGGGAAGAGATGAACTGTTGTATTTTTAGTGGAGGAATAGAGGTTACTGGTCAGGTAGGTGGGGATGCTTCAAATAAAAGAAAATATTGGGTAGGTGGTAATTGAGAAGGAGTAGGGCAGAGTATGGGAGCAGAGTGAGCCTGAGTGGAGTAAGGGCAAATAAAGCAAGTTCAAATCCTGAAAACCAAAATTCTTGGCAGAAACAATCAGTTTAGAAGCACTCTGTATGAACAGCTGGTAAGTTTGCGCTATTATTCAGGAGCTACTGCCTTTCTAGATTGCAAAATGAGAGATTTTAGTGTAGAGGTTTGCACTGCTTGGAAGAGATTTCACTGTTTTAAGAAAATTTCTATATACTTGTGAAAGATTCTACTACTTACTTAAGTCGTTTTATACTGGCAGTACATGAAATGAGTTCATATAGGACATAATTTGAAGTGCGTGTTTGCCTGTAGCCTAGTCAGAATGCACTAGCCATCACAGAGTATCTTTGTAAAATTGATTTATTAACAAGTAACAGCCAGCACTGGATAAATGATATGCAGGTGATTATTCTGCCAGTTGTAATCATGTAGATAACATTTTAGTCACAACAGGGGGTCCAAAAGAGGAACAATTTCTTATTTATCAGAAGAGAAGGGTTTTAGATAATAGACTCTATTGTTAGTGAAGATGAATCCTTTATATGCTTATTTAAGTTATTTAATAATGTGTATGCTTAAACAGGCCTGATTTCATGAGGAAGGTCGGGACGTCTAGGAGGAAAACACTAAATCTGATACCCAGACTAGCCAGAATCATAATACTGTGCCTAAAGCATAACAAATGAGAGATGTGTGACTATAGTGTCAGAAAAGGAATGTACTGGCAGAGATACTGGTTCAGTGGCACACGTGTTGCATTGGCAGGGGACAATTATCCTGCAATATGTGTTTGCAAACATTACATTTCTGGATCTAGTTCAGTTGATGTGTTCAATATAAAAATATATTGTTTCTACTGTGAACCAAAAAGAAGAGACAGAAAACCTTGGGTCTGAACAAACAATATTCCAAGACAAAACCCAAGCAACACCCAGTCAACAAGGAGACTGATAAAGCTTCCAGATTCACTCAAAAAAATATCAAAACTCCAAGACATACAGAAAATAATTTATTTTGCAAAGCTTTCATCCCATTCACTTGCAGGGACTTCATTGGAACTGATAAAAAAACCTCATCTTACAAATATTTAAACTCTACTAATAGGAAAGTATGTGACTAGAACAACAAATCAGATTAATACTAATAATGTGGGTTATTACAATGTTAAAAAGCACATATAAAAATATGAATATGTTAAAAAACATTATATTTAAAATGAAGGCTGTCACAATTTGGAAGTTGGTAATTTTAGCACACTCTCCTTACTGATAAAACATAATTTAATCCTGGATAAACACTTGCTACAAGCCTAAGCTGCCATAATACTTTTCAGTATTCTAGTCTATGTTCCCATGCTTCACCTCTCAGATTTTGTGTTACCCATTCTAGTACAAGAAAATAAAACTTCTTACGCTTCTTACATTGTAAGGTGTGTTTAAAGAGTACATTGTTCTCATTATAATTCTTTATGTCATAATGTTTGTTTGTGTTTTTCGGCTTTTCCCGGTTAGGGCTCGCCACAGCGGAACTCCGGTCCGCTAATGATTGGTAGTGGATTTTTACGTACCGGGTTACCAGCCCTGACGCACAACCTTCAATGAAGGCACACCCCATTCACGTATGCCTCCACACAGAAGACGCTCTAGTTGAGAATCGAATGGGACAATGTCTTGCTATGAGGCGACAATGCTACCGCAGCACCACCACTGCAGTACAATGTTCATAAATGCATTTTTTAAGAACCTGCTCTATTTTGCCAACATAAAACCCATAGCAAAAATCAAAGAAAGCAATATACACAACTACAAAGGTATTGCAATCATAAGTACCCTCCAATCTAAACTCATAGTAGGAACTCATCAGTTTCAAAACCTGCCCTTCGTAAATGTACTTGCACTGCTGGCAGCAAACACACTTAATCATCCCTAACTTGTTTTTTTCCTATGGTGGTTAAATCACTATCTCTTTTGAACCTTTCTTTAATATTCAGGTGCCTCTTATAAACAAAATGGGTACCATTGCCAACAACTTTGCTAACATCAGTCATAGTCAATCACAGTCACATGAGTTCCTATTAATAGGGTTTAAATATTTGTAAGCTAAGTTTTTTTATCAGTTCTGATGAAGTTACTGCATGTTAATGGGCCACAATTGCTTATCTTTAAAAATTAATTTTTTTCTGTATGTTTTGGAGTTGTGACGTTTTTTGAGTGAATCTGGAATCTTTTTCAGTCTCCTTGTTGACTGGGTGTTACTTGGGTTTTGTCTTGGTTCTTTCTACTGTGCCCTAAAATGAAAAACATAAAAAGGCACCTTTAACACTTACCAGCTCTTGCAAAGTCATCACGATTATAACTCAAATCCTTCAGGAAGGTGATGCTCTGAATGTGAGGGTCATATCTGCGAGATGTTTCTAGTAGCATAACCTTCCAAAGGAAAAAAAAAAACACAAAATATCTTGAATCTTGCAATGTAGCTTGAATTTCTTATGAAACTAGTCCTAAAACACTTTAATCTGAAAAAAGTACAGTCAAAATAATATGTAAAATGGGACTTATCTGGACTCTTAGACCACAAAGTCGCATTTGAATACGAACAGTATGACAATATCATCCCATGGCGTGTTTGTGTGTGTGTAACCTTAGCTAGGCAAATTGGGCAATTTCAATTCCTACAGTGGTGCCCCCATTAACCTGGAGTTAAGAAATAAAAAAAAGCCCCACTCCAGGAAAAAGGTGCTAATTCAATTTCTTAAGATCATTACTATATACAGTCACTCTGCAAGCAAATATATATATGTTTATTCAAACAGTTGCAATGTCAGCTGAGAGGATGCAAACAGATCTGCTTGAGGTGTTCCCCATAATTGTATCAATTACTGGAAGACACCAAGCTGAAGTTTTCATTTGTGAGGGCCTGTTCAGGTTCTACCCAGGTTGTCTGCAACAATGTTTTGTTCTGATGGAATATATGTAGCCTGAAGAGTCAAGCTGAACTGAAATGGTACTTTCCAGGATATCATAGCAAGTCTGCAAAGAGGGCAAGATCTGGTAACTCCATGTTTATTTATGTGCAACATCAGTGTGGCGTTGTCTATGAAAACTTGCAAAGGCCCTGGGGACCAGTGATAATTTGGGGCTTTCAAGCATTTATTATAGCCAAAATCTTTTTGATATGTACATGCTCTTGTCTGTCTTGTTTGTTTACATACTTTGTATTTTCACTCCTTTTTAAACACCCCCCCAAGCCAGGTCTGATACATCTTTTGTAGTAGATTAAAGAGGAGGTTGAAGGGAGACTAGAAGACCTGGATTTTTAGAGAACTGGACTACCCAACACAGAACCTCCCTCCTTACAAACCCCAAAAATAGGGATCTGAAATGATAAAAGGTGAAGATGATGAGTCCAGACTGTCTTGAGGTACCACAGAATTTTTCTCATGTGAAGTCTGGCTAGGGTAATCTTAACAATCATGGAAGTTAAGTATCCCAGAATCCTTAGAAATTCCCTGGCAGATGCTTTTTTGAGTGGAATAACTTGGGAAGAACTTTTGGAACATTTCTACTTTGGAAGAAGAAAAGCTATTCCCAGGCAGAATATAAAAGACATCCCAGGAAAACAATTATGTGAGATGGGATAAGAGAAGATTTCTGTAAGTTCACTTTAAACCCCAGACTGAGCAGAAGATTATGAACATTTCCTAAGTATTCATAACAAATGTTTTCACTTTATGTCCAATTTGCTATAATTATTTAAAGTACAGTTTTTTGCATTATTTTTAAAGACTGTAAAATTGTTTTTAAAATGTTTTATAATACTTAAAGCTTTTCTACCTGGGCCTTCCCAGTTAGACTTTCATGGTAAGCAAATGTTAATAAATAATAAATACTCTTGACAAATGGAAAAATAGTCTGCAAATATAAGACAATTGTCCAAATAAGGAAAATGTGAATGCCTTAGAGCCTGCAATAAACAACTGCTAGAGCCAGCCCCTTTGTAAATACCCTTAGAGCCACAGATGGACCAAAGGTTAAGGCAGAGAACTGATAATATGAGCCAGATACAACAAATCCTAAAAAAATGTGAAGTGCTCGCCAGTAGAAATGTGGTAGTAAGCATCTTTTAAATATAGCTTTACAATAAAAGCTAGTAAAGGAACCAGGGGTAATAGGGTCTGAAGGGACAATATTTTGAACTTTGGAACCTTTACAAAAATATTGTAAATGAAAAAGGTCTTGCACAGGCCTCAAAGACCCTTTTCTCTTTGGCATTAGAAAATCCATGAATAAAATACCCCCCCCCCCCCAGATTGTGGGAACTGGTTACAAGACTCCGGAAAATAGCATTTGTTCCAGAACAAGAGGAAACAGGAAGATATGGACCACAGGGCAAGGATCAATCCCTTGGAAAGGAACAGAATAATCCCACTGCCAAGTGCATCCCTATTGAATGATTTTCAGAACTCAACTGTCTGCAACAATGTGGTGCCACATGGTGAGATGAAGGCATTAGTAAACAGAGAGGCTGGAGTGGGGAATTCTGAAAAGGCCAATAGTAATTCTGGCTTTTTGGACTGTCCTTGGTGTTGAGTGGCTTTTCTTTCAGTTTTGGAACATCCTTGGCATTGCTTTTGTTGCTTAAATTGTTTACTGAAAAAGGGAGCTGAGAAAGAAGGAAAATTTGTATTTGCCTTAAAAAAGATAGGCAGGAAGATTTGGGTTCCTCTTTGCATCAACTTTCTCCTCTCATCAAGCCTCTTACGCACTTCAGCTGTAGGAGGACCAAACAGAGCCTCCTATCCAAGGGAGAAGTTAAAGTTTCAGTTTTAACTATTTCAGGAAAAGTTTGAGACCATAACCAATCAAATCTTCTCATGACTGAGCAAGAAGCAGCAGCACTGGACATAGTATCTGCAATGTCATAAGAACACTTTAAGGCATGTTTAATTGTAGGCGAAGCAGATACTAAAGAGACATTTAACAATTTTTCATATCTCTGAAGAGGGAAGGTTGACAGTTAACTTTTCCATGTTCTCAAAAGATAGAGGTAAGAAATTTAGCATATGAGCCTGGAAGTTTAAAATTCTGAATGTTAAAGTTGCAGAGAAGAGTATACCTACCTCCCAAATTTGTCAAAAATATTCCTATCCTTGCTAGAAGAAATGGGGTTAGCATAAGTAACTTACCTAGCTGAAGCAGTTATGGACAGGAACATCACTGCAGGGTCTGCTTTAGGGTTAGCAAACAACTATTTGTGAGTATGAGGTATCCTGTATAACCTATCAGACTTCCTAGGGGCAGGTAGTTGACTGTCAGGTAAACTTTATTGTAAAGCAGATAAAACAAGAGGAATAGTTGCTGATTGGGGATTATCCAACTACAGCAAATCACAATACATTTACACAGCAATAGGGATTTCATTTTGACTCTAATGAAAAGCCTCTTTCATTTTAAAGTTTTAGAAAAAGAAAAGCCTTCTGGAGGGAAATCCAAAGAAACACTTTCCTCAGATTCAGAATCTCCAGATTGAGAAGAAATTCCTGAAGTACAACATTTACCCTACAAATCCTGCACTTATGAATGAATTTCAGAGTCTTAAAGTGAGGAAACACTTTTCCTTTTCTTCACAGTACAGGTAATGGCAGAGAAAGCATAAATTAACTCCATCACAAATCCAGCAATTCTTGCACATCCATGGAAATAGAAAGAGAAGAAACTATGTTTTTTACCTTTTCTTTCCTTTACTTAGAAGATTCCCTGGAAAAGGACGGAGCCAAGGCAGGCAAACTCACATGGGACACATGCTCCTTATCTTGGCTATTAGGTAAAACATTTGCCCTTTCCCCTGAGACCAAGAAGAGTGGTTCTCCCTTGCCCACAGAGAGCATCCCTACAGTCACAGAGGACATGTCTACTTTTTGGTCCTGAGTAGCCTCAATGGTTTTAGGTGCCATACCAGAAGGACCAGGAAAGAAGATGAGTGGTTTGGGGACCTAAGCCTGGACATAGCAGAGTCATCCATCAGTGGCTGGTGCAAAACAGAAGCCAGCCTGACACCCAAAGACTCCATAACTACTTCTTGCTTCTTGTGGACAGGAGGAAGAAAGAACCATGGAGACCGGTAACTGCTCCATATATTCAGCTAAGGATGAAACACTGAAGACAGGAAACAAAGCCTGAAGGCGTTAATAAAATTTTAAGACAGTCAAAAGCAGGTTAAGCCAAGAAAAAAAACTGACAGTTTGCACAGGCACAAAGTCCTGCCCCTATACATAACACCTACACAACCAGTACAAAAAAGTAAAAATATAATACGTTTTACACAGTTGTTCACACAAGCATTCACACAGATCTCTCCCCTGGCAAGACGTGACAGTCCAAGACTTCAAATCAGTTTCCTAGCAAAATACAACATATTTTCACAGCAAAAAAAAAATTCCTCAAAAAATACATTTACTGGAAGGGTTTCTCTAACAGGGGACTTATGTGCCCAGCTCTGAAGGATCTCTAGCAGACTGACAGATTTATAGGGCCCACCAAAGGGGCACTCTTGGGTGGCAAAAAAGCTCTGAGCTTATTGCACTCTAACTGCCCTTTATATGGGGCTCCTCTTGAGCTCCTGACAGAGCATGCAGTGGGTGCAACTTAGCTTTGAAAAGCTGGCCGCAGTGGATGGGACCTAATATAACGTAGGCTACTTTAACAATAGTATGATGTCTAACATCCCTGCTTATTCAAATGTCCCAGGATTCAAATAATTTGTATGTATAACTGGTTGCCTAGATAAGCAATATACTGATTCATGAAAATAATTTTTCATCCTAGTTTTCCATTGCCTGATACCTCAAACATCTTTCCAAATATCAACTAAATGCATTACAGGAAGGACAAGCAGGTTCTTTAAGACAAAAATATCCTTATAGATGGTTTTTGCTCCATGTGCCTACTGACCATCCAGTTCCTTCCTATCAGACTTAGCCATTCATTCTCCTGTATGAGGGATGTACCTATCACTGTATAAGAGTGAGAACCTTCCAGGGAAAACCCTATAATCAGCCATGAGGCATTCTGACAGCAAAGCAGAGAAAGGTGAGTCTTTAAGGTTCTATTATTCTTTGTGGTGCCAAAAGTGGTACATGACTATACTCCAACTCAGCTGTAAGTTATACTTCTAGCTTAAATACTAAGATATTCTTGATTATTATTACTAAAATAAAAAAATACACATTCACAGAGATCCTTCTGTAGTTTTAAATCATCTGTTTTATTTCTTTATGAATACTTTTGTTGTAAAAAGACTTTGATGCATACCTCTCAACCTCTTAGCCCAAGAAATCTGGAAAAAAATGGACAAAACAGGGGCAAAGGCAAAAAATAGAGACAGATTTTAAATATTGCCCTTGTAAACTTAGAAAGTTGCTAGAGTAATAGGGTTAGTTTTAACAGATTTTCTGAAGGATTTGACGTCTATAATTCAAATCTATGTTATAATTTAGTGCCCCAGTCCTCAGATCATCCATCCCAGTCAATTGCCAGAAAATGACAAATTTTATGAGGAACAGAGACCAAAAATATGAGGCAAAAATCTGGACATTCTGCAAAAATCTGGACAGTTGAGAGGTATGTTTTGATGAAGTCCATAAGCTCAGTTTTGCTGAGCAAAAGTCAGTGGTGCAGACTGTTGGTGCACCACAGTAAATTAATGATAGGCAAAGAAAATCATACAAACTACCTTCGTTTTTAAGGTCCTATGTCCCATAAAAAAAGGGAAAAGGTCTCTCAGAAAAACTGCACTACTCTCCTTCTGGGGCAGGAATTATTGTCCACAGCACATAGGAACTTCCAGGTAAATTGTCTTCTCTCTAGATTCCTCTGTAGGAAGATGTCCAGGTTTCCACAGATAAATTGCACAGCAATAATTCTTAATGCAGAATAACATACAGAATCATTGTTTCACGCACACAATCTCCTCTCTGAGACAGACCAACTTTTCTGAATCGGTAGCCCTATAGCCGTCTCTCCTATATATCACTTAATTACATAATTTGGTCTACTATAGACCTATTAACTAACCATTTAGGAATCTTCTCTGCTTAATACATAATGGTACCTAACTGCTTAAAGCAGCAGTTCTACTTAGAACATGTATGCCAAATATTTACATCATTTTTAAAAGCAACTGTTCTGTTTTACAACATTTGTTCATACTTTGTATCATCTGAAGACTGCTCTCTGGTGAGAACCACCACAATATATTACACTGACATCCCCTTCAAACTGAAACCCTTTGTTTCAGGCTGAATATATGGGTTGTGCCCAAGACATGCCATCTGCATTTATGGTAGATCAAGCCAAATCTCTGTCTTACTGTGAACATAAAAGGCTGCAGGGAAAGTGCCCCTCTGTATAAGTCTGTGTTCCCATCATGCATACCTCTGAATCGTACCGAATTCCTCAGTATTTACTGGATTTGAGGGCAAAATAATGGGGTGCCAAGAATTTCCAAGTGGCCCCTTCAATTCCCAATTTTCAAAATTCAGGGTTGATTCCGTTACTCTTCATTTGCAAAATATGTGACTTTAAACAAGTATCACTTCTCTTCAAAAAGAGTGCTCAGCTTTCAAAAAAGGCTTGTGCCCAGTGTGCTTATGCGATGCATAAAAGAAGTGTCTGTGTGGGCTGGTGTCTAGGGATAAGGGCACGTTTGTCTGTACACATACATGCATAGCTTTTACTTACATACATATTTTTGTTGTTGCAGAAAACCTGCTATAAATTAAAAAATTATATTTTTTAATTATTTAGTCAGCAATTGTCAAGGTATGAAGAATCATTAATAGGACAACCACCTTGTCACTTCCTGCAAAATAAGTCAGAGTCAGATACAAGCCATGAAGTTGTACTGCTTCCACCTAAGTATGTCAGAAAGCACGCTCCCTAATGATTACTTAATGGTTTACTGCACAAACAGCATACATGAACAAGCGAGAGAGCATAAATACAGAATAGGAAAGTGTGAGCTTTGTTTGTGCATGTGGGAATAACAAAAAGAAAGGGGAGGGTCGGCTTCTGTTTTGTGTGTACAGAAGTAGCTCAAGTTGTGCACAGGACACAGCTTGTAGAGGATGTTAACGGGCAACAGCAAGGGAGTGTGCAGCACCAAGAAAGGGCTCATAAGCCCCTTATCATTTATCAGCACAGGTGTGATACTGGTACTGAATTTGTGGAAATGGGTTGAATTTTATGGTACTGGCCTGGTACTATTTTATGGACTCACCCATGACTGGCCATGGTTTTCAGCACAATACAATGGTCAGTTCTTATGTTATAAATAATGCAGTTGTTAAAGAGGGAAGGCTGGGAAGCTGTGTTGTCTAAGGTTGACTTGACAACTATCACCAGCCTGGTACATTTTGACATCGTTATCCAGGAGCAAAACTGCAGCATTAATTAAGCAGCCATCGGTTTGAGGGGGCTTGAAATGTCCACTGGCTGCACACTGACAGTGGTGGTGGTGGTGGGGGATTGCTGCAGCTAGGGAGCTGTTAACCATCCATTAGTGCGAAGGGGGCATTTGCTGTGTTTCTGTTGTATGGGAAGGGGCAACACTGCCTGTAGCCGTTAACAGAAGAAGGAAGTGAAGAGTACGAATTTTAGTAACTCTCTTTGCAGTACAGACTGTTTTTATGTTTGTATTTTTTAAGTATATGCTGGCCTTGTGTTATTTTTCTAACTTGCAGAATTGCGTAGTTTCTTTTTATGCTGCTAGTTAAAAAAAAATTTGATGCCTTTGCTCATCTCCTAGTGTCTTGCTGTATTACTTGGCTCGCTTAGTGTGTGAGAAGGTGTGCTTTCCTTTTTTCTAGTATCCTTATCCTACCACATTGGTATATAGGTTGTTACACGGTGTTCATTTTCCCCCAGAAGTTATAACTGTTGTGTTTTTTTAACTAAACAGCTAACAGCCTCTTCTCACAGGAAACCTGGAAGCACTTGGTTAAAGTATTAAGTGGAAACTGAGTGTGTCAAGCCCAGGAGCCAAGAGTGAGGGTTGTTTGCAGCTCACCTCTTTTAATTGTCTCTTCCAGGAGATACAACTCGCTGAATTACCCGGGAAAACAACCCAACACGATTAAATATAAATGTTAGCTATTTCACCTTCTCAGGGGTGGCAACACCTCATAAATTTCACATACCAGCTCCACAACTTCACAAACATGAAGAAATTAATCTTGCAAAAAAAAGAAAAAAAAACTGCAAGCGGGAAAATTCTGCAAGTCATCTCCTCCTGCAGTTAACAGCACTCGATGGGCAACAGTGCAGGAAAAAAAGCAATTGAGATGCTCTTGAGTAAGGGTTTATTCTTGCTCATTGCATCCTTGCTTCTAACTAATGGGAATTAGCCCTTAATTTGTAATCAGTGTTAAGAGCTAGCATTCAAAATAAAAATACAATGTCTGCCACAATTTAAAAACATAAAGCAACCCTGTTCCTGTCTTACTACTAGCATTCAAAATAAAAGCACAATACCTGCTGAAGTTTAAAAACAAAGAAAACAAATCTGATTACCAAATTATCTCCCTTGCACATTCCCAGCAAGCATTTTCTCATTAATGCTGCTTTTGCGAATCTGAAGAAGAGCATAGAAGAGCTCAAGAAGAGCATTCCAAGTGCAGCCCCCACCACCAATTAACACAAACACAAAACAGAAAATTAAAAAGAAACAATATGTCAGGCTATTAAGGGTTTCAAGCAACTGGAGATTATGGTTCTGCAGAAATAATAAAGTAGCATGCATACTTTTGTGAAGGAGCGGATGTAAGGAAATACAGAAAATTGTGTGTGGCAAGAAATGGATGGGAGTCATACCTCTCAAACTCTCAGAGCAAGAAATCTGGACAAAGCCAGATTAACATACCCGTGGGACAAAAGCCCAAAAATAGGGACCAATTTTAAATATTGCTCCTGTAAACTCAGATACTTGCTAGAATAACAGGTTTTGCATTATTATCTATTTTCTGAGCAATAGGAAGTCTAAAATTCAAATGTCTGCCATTACTTATTATTATTTAGTGACTTCACTCTTAATGTTGGTATTCCACAAGTCCACTGGAGTGGGCAGGATTACAAGATTATGTATGCAAATTGTATGTTAATCAGTGTCCCAATTTTTTGGCCAGTTGTACCTACTTTTCATGGCCTTTGTCCAGATGTTTGATGTTTCCAGGTTGAGAGGCATGGGGGTAAAGTCTTTGATAAGTGTAAACTATTGGCCAAGAAGCCAGTACTTTTATGCAGATAGTGCCCACTATTGTCAAGCATTTCCTCTCAGTAGTAAAAAAAAATGTTTTCTCTTTTTCTGAATTTTTGACTCCAGAAACATACTTGATATTCTTCCCCATCAACAGTCTGTGATAATACTACCCTTAGGCTTACCTTTGATCCATCAATATATGCTATAACAAGCCTGTTGAAATCTGGAATGGCTAAGACAGGCTCTGAATGCATTATTCTCATCATCTGGTTAAAAGCGCTGTCTGCCTTTAGTGCCTGCTTAACCTTAAAGGCCATCTTTTATGTTGCCAAGTCGGTAAGGGGGCAAGCACACTACTAACACAAAATGGGGTATAAATTTTCAATAGTGTCCAGCTAGCCCCAAGAATACTCTCAGTTGATTCTTATGCTAACTGGGGCTGAGGCTTAACAATTGCCCCAGCAATTGCATAGCCTAACTATTTTACCTCTGTCATACCTAACTTGCTTTTAAACTCATTGACAGATAACCAGCTGATCTCAGTGAGTCTCATACAACCTGAACATCAGCTAAATGAGAATCCCCATCTTCTGATTGCATTATTACATGCTGTAGACAAGTGGCATCATATGTGATGTGGCCAATGGACTCTATCCATAAGTCCAGGAAAGGCTGCTGGACCACTGTGTAACCTAAAAGGAAGGACAGTATTGTGGCATTAAGACTCTGGTGTTAAAGGACCCATCATTTTTTGGCTTCAGATGTTAGCTGGTTCTGCTAGTATCCCCTTGTCAGATATAATGGTTTCAAGAACCTTGCCTTCCCTAAACTACTGAGCCTAAGCAATGGGAAGTTGTCAAACTATGAAATGCTATTCAGCATTCTTAAAATCATTACAGAACTTAACTGCTCCATAAGGGTAAGGGATATGAGTCAAAGATCTTAACCATTGTACCAAACCCACCCCTCATTTTCTGACTCTTTCTTTCACCACCACCATCTTTTTAACTTTCCCTCGCAAAGCTTTGCTCTGTGGCTCTGGCATCATGTAAAACTTTAAGTTAACTTTTCCCTGTAATCGTCTCAATATGGTACTGAAACAGGTCTCTCCTGCCAGGTAGCATCAAAGTCTAGCGAAGCCTCCAGTTATCTATATCCTACCGACACTTCTCAGAATCTGAGGTTGCCTATTCATATTTACAGTAATAATTCCAAAACTAGGCTATATACAACCATTGAAAGATTTCATTTTAAAGCTTACATGATGGATAACACAGCTGCATGGATACTTGGCCTCTGTCTAGTACAGCTAAAGAGATATTTACTGCTCTTCATTTTCATATTTCTCTAAATATCTCAACAACAGACTGACACAGAACTGCTTAGCCTCAAATAGCTGGATGAACAAAATGGTGCTGATAGTTTCTGTGCAACGTTTGTGGATACAGAGACATTGTAAGTTGTTCGTATAACAGAATAAATCTTCACTGTGTTTACTGTGCCTTGTAAAATCCAGATTAAGACCTAGAATATAATGAATATTATCACTGCGAAGATTAGTTCATGCCACTTACACTACATCTTTCCACTGAACCTTTATAAAGTTTATGCAAATTTCAAATGGCTCTGGAATTCCTTCAAGGTCGGCCTGTTGTGAGGTAGAAAACACTACCTCCTCTCCAACCAATACATGCACTGGGGCTCAGCCTCTAACTTTTCCCCAGAGAAAGGCAGCTCATATCAGCACTTTTCAGTGTCATTTGCTGTCTGTACCTTACTAATTTTTCATGTTATTTTCCTTTATAAACCCAACGTAAGGCAACATTTTTTTGTGTAGGGTTCTTGTATTTTGACTCACTGAGAATATTATTAGTGTCGTGTTCAAGGTTAGATCATCTCAAGATGCACTACCCACTCCTTTTCTCTTTTCTTCTCCCTCTGTCCATCTGTCTCAATGTAAGACAGCAGTACTCTTTTACATTAATTGTCTTCTCTATGTTGCTTTTACTCTACAATGGGTATCTCAGAATAAAATATATCTTTAGGTTTTCTTTCTTCCACATTAACATATGCCTGTTGCCTAGAATCTTCCTTTCCTTGACTGTTCTGTTTTATATGGACAGAAATAGGTGCAGAAATTTGACAAGTTGTTTGTTACTCTTTGACTACTGTAGCAAAGCCTCTCTAACTGTTAAGATTTTCCTCTGCCACACTGTATTGCTGTTTAGAATTCTTCATGTTTGGAGTTTCTGTAACAGCTTCACATAAAGTTTAGAATTCAGCTGAGGCTATGCATTTTCCATACTTCCTAACTTAATTTCTTTGGAATACTTCCTTTCAGTGGGTAATCCATTCAGTTCAGTTCTTCCAATCACATCTACTCCTTGCTCTGCAGCACTTTAGGCTGTACTAATATACTATGTAACTGCGACCCTACTAATGGCTCTGCTCCTGCAGCCTGGTTTACCATAGATGTGTGGTGATATCTTTCTTTAAACACCTTCCAGAAATGTACATGTTCTTCTTCTTTCTTTAACCTTAATCAATTCTTTTTTAAAACACCTTTACTGAATTATCACTTGCGGCACAGGCAAACTCATATTTATATAAAAGCAATCGAACCATATCAACAAGTTCATATTTACAAACATTATACATCATATTTATTTATTATTTACTTATTTATTTAAATTTGTTGACCTGGAGTGTCCGACTGGACGTAGGTCCATTTTCAGCGGAGGCCCGGGGAGAAACGCTCCACAGTAAAATAAACAGACAGTAGTTCCACTGGATTACATAGCAATTAACAATTTAACATAGCAATTACTTACAATGTATTTACAGATGAAGAACATAGTACATCAGTAGGCAACTAGAATCTTTATCTGTGAAGTACATAACAGACATTAACAAATGTTACAATGAGAAGTTCCTGCTGTATAATAAGTACTAGGCTTATGAGCATCTGAGCTTGCTATAATCAAGGTAGTTAGTGGAGTGGAAAGAAAGGTAGTGGTTGGATGGGGTGGATGATATTAGAGTGGGAGTTGCAAGGGCATAGCCAGCATGTTTTTAGGTGCACTTTTAGTAAAGTTTTGAAGTGGGTGCATGATGATACGGAGGTAATTGTGGGTGGGAGTGAGTTCCATAATTTGGCTATGGCGCAAGAGAATAATGCTTCACCAGCAGAGTTATTGGCTTTAGTGATCTGCAAGTGATTTTTGTTCCTGGATCTTAGTGGTCTGGTGGTGCGATAGGGTTGGAGTAGATTCTGGAGGGATGGGACATTTACTGGATGATTTACTAGTTTGTGGGCGAGTGAGAGTTGATACCACTGAAGGAGGTGAGGGAGTTCAAGCCAGCCCAGTTCAGCAAGTGAGAGACAGTGGTGACTACGGTAGGATGCCCCTGTGGCAAATTTGGCAATTTTGTTGTAGCAGGTCTCTAGCTTGTTTAGATCACATTGCCTTAGGTTGGTATATATTGGAGAGGCATAAAGTAGGGTGGAGATAAGGTGGGAATTTGCTACTGAAATCTTTGCTGCTTTGGTGAGAAATTGCTTATTTCTGTATAATGCTCCTAGTTTTTTGTGGACTTTTTTTATGGTCATGGATATGTGAATGTCAAATTTTAGTTTATTGTCTATTTCCACTCCTAGCAATTTGGTGTGTTCAGTTGGGTATATAGTGGTGTTGTCTTTTGCTGTGATGTTAAAGTGAGAGTTGTTTTGAGTATGTTTGGTGAGTTGGGAAGATGAGTAGTTTAGTTTTATTTGGGTTGAGTATTAATTGGGCATCGGATAACCATGTTTCAACAGAGGAAAAGGCTTCCTGTGTGACTTTTTGCAGTTTTGGTAGGGACTGGGCAGAGCAGATGATGGTCGAGTCATCTGCGTATTGTATGAGTGTGCCATGTTTGGTGGCAGAGGCTAGATTATTGGTGTAAACAGAGAAGAGTAGGGGTCCAAGGATGGATCCTTGGGGAACCCCTATGGAGACAGGTAGTTGGGGAGATATGTCATTCTGCCATACAACGGATTGTTGGCGGTCAGACAGGTAACTCTGAAACCAGTCGGTGACTGATTGTGAGAAGGATAGGTTATTGAGGACAGAGATAAGTTGTTTGTGTGGGACCATGTCAAATGCTTTAGATAGGTCTAGGAAAGTAGCAGAGGAGAGATAGCCATTGTTTTTATGCTGAAGGATAGTGTTAGTAAAGGAGAGTAAGGCAGTGATGGTGCTATGGTTTGGTCGGAAACCATGCTGAGTACTGGAAAGGAGGTTGTTAGTAAGGAGGTAGTCTGAGACCTGAGAGTGTACGCATCTCTCTAGTATTTTGGAGAGTGGAGAGAGAATAGCTATGGGGCGGTAATTGGATAGTTCTGCGGAGGGTCCGCCTTTGTGGAGAGGAATTAAAAAAAGTGTGGGAATGTAACTTTCTGACAGAGATCGGTTAATCAAGATGGATACTGGGTAGGCCAGAGCATCAGCTGCGATTTGTAGGTATTCACTTGGGAGGTTGTCTGCTGCTAATTTGGTGGGTTTGAGTTTAGTTAAGAGGTTTTTTTATGTTGGAGGTTGGTACAGGAGAGAAAAAGAAGGCAGCGGGGAGATTACTAGTTGAAGGTGTGGGTTGGAGGGGAGGGGGGTTGCGTTGTTTAGCTAGTGATAGTATGGTTTGGGTGAAGTGTGTGTTGAATGAGGTAGCAATATTTTCTGAGGAGTGAGGGATGTTAGGAGGAGGGGTACTGACTTTACCTGGGTGGAGGGTGGAGGATGGAGTTTATAGAGGACCAGAATTGTTTGGGGCTGTTTTGTGAGGAGTCTAGGGCAGACTGGTAGTATTGGAATTTGTCCTGTTTTATTAGTTTTTTGACTCTATTGCGTAGTTCTAGGAATTTCTGTCTAGCTGAGGGGTTTTGGTTTTGCGCCAGTGCTCCCAGGCTTTATCCCTGTTTTTCATTTCTGACTTAGTGGTTTTCTGTAGCCATGGGGAGGGTTATGCTTTGGTTCTGGAAAATCTTATGGGGGCATGGTAATTAAGGATGTTCAGGAAGGTAGTATTAAAAAATTCAACAGCGTCATCTAGACTGAGGTACTTTAGAGGATGCCAGTTACATTCTTTGAGGGATGAGATGAATGTGAGTGGGTTAAAGTTTAGTTTTTTACGTATTTGACGGTAGATGACAGGTTTAGCTTGGTATAGGTATTTTTTGAGTAGGAATGTTGGGGAGTGATCACTGAGGCTATCTGATAAGCAGCCTGTTATATATGACTGGGGGTCTTACTGACTAGTATCCAATCCAGGGTAGTGTGCTTGCTGGAGTTTTATTTATCCTGGTTGGTGACTGGACTAGTTGGGTGAAGCCATGAAGGTGTACATGATGGGTTGGATTGTTGCCAGAACAGGATTGCCAGCCAATATTGAAATCACCTAAGATGATAGTTTCTTGGGGGAGATGGTGGGTAGACCAGCTGAGGAGGTTTTCTAGTGGAGGGATGTTTTGGCCAGGTGGGAAGTAGCATCCAATTATGTTGATGGTTTTGTTTTGGTTAATTTTGAGGTTGGTATATATTATTTCTTCATTGCCTATTTGTGGAGCTGATGATTTTAAGATCTGGATGTTTAGATGCTGTTTAAATATTATAGCTACACCACCTCCTTTTTTGTTTAGCCGGTCTACTCTTAGTATGCCGTAACCTGTAGGGAGTATTTGCTCACTGGTAATATGAGGTTTTAGCCAGGTTTCTGTCAGGATGACTATATCTGGGGAGTACAAGTCTATGGTGGCATGGAGTTCATGGACTTTGTTGGATATACTTCTAATATTTAGGCTTAGTAGAAGGAAGTCACTTGGCTTTCTATTGGCTGTAATATGGGAGAAGTTGTGGTTTCTAGTCTGATTATGAGGATTGGGGTTGGAGATGGTAGGGCCAGGGTTGGGGTGGATGTCTCCACTTAGGGCTAGTTTTGATATGCATGAGATTATTAGTTTTCTCAGCTTTTGAATGTGTTTGTTTATAAGGGAAACTTTATGATTGTGCTCTGTGGTAATAGGTATGGTAGGAGGGTTACTATGTTAAGTTGTAGGGATGCTTTATGTTTGAGTAATATAGTTGGTAGAATATGTGGAATAGAATATCATATATATTGTTATATATCATATAATCAAATCAACATTACAGAAATTGTTCAAGTCCAGCCTTCTCTTAAACCTCACCCTCCTCTAAAACATTTTTCTGCATGTATTGTTCCCACAATTTCTATTTTTTATGTAATTTATTCCTACTCTTTTTTTAAAGATTCCACTTTTGTTTTTATCTCTGTTAAAATATTCACTACTTTAAGTATAGTTGATTTAGATTTTGATTTCCGTTTTCTACTAATTGCTTTTTTAGCAGTCACTAGAATTAAACTTAACAAGTCCTTACTATGTTTAGACAAATCAGATCCTGTACCCCAGCTTTAAAAAATGTCATTAGTTACACTCATTTGCACTCCCAGTATGCCTAGCAGGTTACTCTGTAGGGAATTTTTATTTTAATGTCTGCCAACTCATTAAACTCTGAGAGCATATGGTCAAAGTTATCTCTTTCTTCCCCATTATACCTCCAACATTCTGAGGAAAAATTCTTTGGAGTCTGCTTGGGGTATAAAAGTATCTATGCAAACACATTCAGGCAAAAATCGTAACTCTTGTAGATTTTGTTGCATATTTAGGACCTATACATATGTCCTCCCATTGTTTCTTTGTGAATTGCAAATCTAATCTCTCTTCTCAATCTCTTCTGACCTCTTCTGATTGATTCCTATAGTTTTCATACAATATTTTAAATGCCTTACTAATTATCACTTTTTTAAAACTAGCTGATTTTCTAAATTCAGTTAAAAACCCAACCAGTTTAGGTATTTCACTTAGGATTCCCTTATCCCTATCTCTTTGTGTACACTGTGATACCATTCCCTAATAAGGGAGGCAA
Organism: Protopterus annectens; assembly: GCF_019279795.1. Taxonomy (NCBI): domain Eukaryota; kingdom Metazoa; phylum Chordata; order Ceratodontiformes; family Protopteridae; genus Protopterus; species Protopterus annectens. Next base: position 247,405,513 of record NC_056743.1, read on the forward strand.
TCACTAGCCTGCAATCCAAAGGTCTTCTTGGTCTCTTCCCATTCTATGACCTTTCTCTTTCTAATTATTTGTTCCCAATACCTTGGTTCCTTTGCCAACTTCCTCCAGTAAATTCCATCCCCGTCTTGCCTATTCTCTGTATCCCTAAGTACAGTCATCCCTATCAGCAGTATTTCTATTCTCCATTCCCATGTTGGCATAGTTCTTACTATACTTTCTGCTACTTTATGAATATAATATTCTATATGACAATGTTTATTCTCCTTAAGGATCTGCATCCAAAATCCCATTATTTCCTTATTTCATGAATTACGCTCCCCTTCTTCATCATTATTCCTTTCCACTTTGAATTGTAGCTTTCTGTTTGTGTTATGTATAACAGCCTTAACTGTGTAGCTCTAAAATATCTATTCAAATCAGGTAATCCTAAACCTCCTTGTTCTATTGGGAGGATCAACTTATCCCATTTGACCCTTCCCCTCTTCCCCTCCCAAATAAAATCCTTTAACTCTTTACTAATTATTATTCACAATTTCTCTTCTGGTTGATAAAAATATACCTGACCTGTGCATAAAATTACAGGGACTAAAAACATTTCACCACTTGTATCTTGCTATCCATATCTATAGGAAAAAGCTTCTAGTTTGTCAGTTTTTGTATTATCTTTTGCTGCCATAGCAGAATCCTTTTTAATCCATACTCCTAAGTACTTAATTTTATCAAATATCATAAATATGGGTATTGCTGAACCAATTCATGTTTTGGCACATGGTGTATAGCTATAGCCTTTATTTCATCTTCATTAATTTTATATCCCCCCCCCCAAAAAAAAACGGAACTGTCTCAGAATGCACCAATTTCTTGAAAACCACAAAGAATTCCTTCCCAGGAGTTCCAGACACCTCGTAGCAGACAAAAAAATAAGTAAACCATAAAATGTAGATAAAACCTTTTAATTGTGAGTGCTTTCGTTCACATAAAGTAAATGAACTTCATCGGACAATAAAAGGGATAGAAATAAGTGCTTAAATACGTTTGTCAATTAATGACATCACAAACCCACCCATTAAAATAATAGCAAGTGATTTTTAAATGCAATTCCCCACGTATTCAGGTTGCAATCCATTATTAAACAAAAGTATTTCAGTACGCTATTTCATAGATATGAAACTATATTATGAATAAAATTCACTGAGCTGCATATTTTTTAACTCAATAATGATTTTAGTTTTAAAATACATTTCAGGGAGCAGTAGTCATTAAGTCCGGGATATGAATGTGCATTGAGCCTCAGTTGCCATAAAAGTTCCTGTTCTTCCAGTTTCAAAGTCCACGGGCCGCCTCTAATATTCGATATTACTTGCTCGATAATCAAGTATTTAAAATTTTGGCTAGGTTCATCTATAATATGTCTAGCCAAAGCATTTGTACTATTTTGTTTAATGATACTATATTGATGTTCGTATATCCTTTGTTTGAAGTGTCTTTCTGTTTTCCCTACGTAACAACAAATACATAATTGACACTGTCCCAGGTAGACAACCCCCTTTGTATTACAATCATTTCTACCTTCTAGTGTGTATTGTTCATCTGAGATAGTAAACCTTGTGATCCAATTGAATTTACAGTAGGGACATCTACCACATTTTTTCATACCCTTGTTGGGTATGTAGGGTTTTAAATTCCTCTCCAAGATGGATTTCATGTTAGGTCCTCTCCGATATGTTATTTTAGGTTTGGATGTTAATTTGGTCCTGAGAGATACATCTTCATTAATCAGGGCCCAGTTTTTGTTTAATATGCCTCTCAGTATACTTGCATCCTTAGAAAATGCTGTTATAAAGCTAACATTAAATTCATTCTCAAAAAATTCATAAATTTCTTCAGAAATCTACTCTCTTTTGTTACATTTTCCCTTCTAGGCCCCCATATACACCCTCATCATTGCAAATTAAATTCTAGTTCCCACCTAAAAGTAATATTCATTACTGAAAGCTGATTATTTCTACATTTTTTTTAATCGCCATAATAGCAGTTTTAGGTGGAATATAAATACATACCAGCACAATCCTCATCCTGTTCCAATAGCCCGTTATTTTTCATCTTCTATTACTACTGGACCACCTCTAGCAGTTAAAATAAGTGCTCATATTTTCCTGTGTCCCTGATATTCTATAGAATATCCATCTTGAAATCCTTTCTTTATCAAATATACATGCCCACTTTTTTCTCAAATGTGTCTCCTGTAGAACTGCAAATTGCAGTCTGCATTTCTTAATAAAATTAAGTATTCTTTTCTTTTTGTCGATACCTGTGAGACCATTCATGTTCCAAGATAAAATGGAAAGTGTCACCATTATGGTAAGAAGTCATTATTTCCACCTATTATATGTGGCAGTTTTTTTAAATGACTATTGCCAGTTTTTGTGACACAAGCACCCATTAATGCTTGACAGGTTAATCCTTTATACAGTTTTTTTTATCATAAATACTGGAACCTATGTCACATTTTAGAAGGCTTTCTGCTTTAATAAAACCCCTCAAATTAAAACAACCCCAGATCACTCCATACCCTGTTAACTTAATACAAATGTATATAACAATGTACATCTTCAAATACTGAAGTTTAACCTCCCTAATAGGAAAAGTTGTGCCAGAGACTTGCTAACATAAGCCCTAATTAACCTGAAATTGAGTTTATTCACACTAACACCCAGGTTTACTATCATTTTGCTGAATGGCACTTACGCAGATTCCAAAATCACATAATCACATGGGTGACTGGTGAAAACATTGAACTACAACCTTCCGAATGCATAAAACCAAAAGCAAGGAAGTGACTGGTTCTTGCAAAATCGCCGTTGACTTGAATAGTGATTTTAAAGCAACATTCAAACTAGTTTGAATGTCAAATGTTGTTTTTACCATTTTCAACATATTGTAAAAACTACATTCACAAATTCAACGATATGAGTCAATGAAACGACTCAAATATGTTGTGACATTCAACAAAATGACAGTAAACCTAAGACACATGTTACTGCATGTGCTTCTACTTACACTAATTTGTGCCTAGTCTTTTTTTTAATCTTTATTCCCCCAGATGTGAAAACACCTTGCATGCTTTCAGAAATCATTAACTTTTAGCCTTGAAGAAACCAGTGTTCTGTCTTTTATTGCCCTATTATCAAGTTGTCCCCATGTAAGAGAAAAAAGAAAAATGTAATCCTCTGTTGCAGCTTGAAAGACAAGCTGAAACACTTATTGTTAAAGGAAAACTTTTCATTATATTCAGTGCTCTCATATTTTCTTGTTTCTATTTAAAATGTATTACATTAAGCCAAATATCTTAATCCAGACATTGAGCTATGCAAAATAAGAGAAAACATATCAACTCTACATATATGTATGATCTGTGTACTTTTAAACACTATCCCCTACCTTTCAACTCAAGATTACATTCCATTAACTTAAACAAGCTTTTGTCTACCTTTTCTTCTCTTTTTGCATTGTAATGCCTACATTTCTTAATACCAAAAAAAGAAGAGAAGAGAAGAGGAAGAAGAAAAACATCTGTTTACCTTAGTAACTTTATAACATACAAGACAACTAAAATACATTACTATAAAATATGCAATTTATATTGTGAAAAGTTTCAGAGAAATACCGTTAAGAACAGAAACTGTTTTACTTAATACCATGTTCATAGTTCATAAGTGTTTACTAGGCTAATGACCACAAGGGCCTTTTTAAACCAAGCCATACATCCATACCTCTCAACCTCTTAACTCAAGAAATCTGGACAAAGCCTAAAATAATGGGGGACAATGGCCCAAAAATAGGGACAGATTTTAAATATTGCTCTTATAAACCTAGGTGCTAGAAAAGCAGTATTTGTGTTGGCATGCATTTTCTGAAGGAAGTGAAGGCTGAAACTCAAATATATGTAATTGTTTAGTGACTCAGGTCCTCCATGATTTGCCAGAAAAACATAAGATTTTATGAGAAACAGACCAAATATTTGAGACAAAAATCTGGACATTCTGCAAAAATCTGTACAGTTGAGAGGTATGCATACATCCCAAACCTCTGACAGGCTCTGGTAGCCTTGATAAGTGTAAGCAGGGCTTGGGAGGTGAAACATTTACAAGCAGGGGCCTAGGAGATGAACCATTTACAGACTGCCTGTGTCCATTACAGACACAGGTGCCAATCCAGGGATGGATTTCCCATTCCCTATCCAATTGTACAAGTTACACTTGAATTGAGTCAGGGAGGAGCTCTGCTTCACATGGATTGGAAGCCTATTCCACAGATGGGGTAGTCTTTGGGATACATACAGGTCACATTTATATCACAAACAAGCTTTAGGTTTTTAGAATGAGTAATTTTGGTGATGTTTGTTTTGCAGACATGCAGGAAGCCTAACAGAGTGGCATCTGACAATACCTTTTATGCCAGGCATAGATTTCCTCTCAACAGCCTGTAGGAAACAGAATACAGGGGATAAGGCATTGAGGTGGTCTGCATAGGACATGTTACTTATGCTCTGTATATTTTAGTGATGAAACTCTGTGGACATTCCAATTGCGGGATATGCTTATTTAGGTACATACCAAAGGGGTAAATGAAGGTGGAAAGATTCAAACCCTGCACCCTTGCTACTGGTAGAAGTTCATTAACAAGTTGGATCTTTAGTCCTCTGAGCTAACCACCAAAGTTTCCCCTCTTCTTCCCCTCCTCTCAGAATCCTTCCAAATATTAATGACATGGAGTCAGGCAAATGCTCTTCAGTTCCCCATCAGCTTACCAAAGTCAACAAAAGTCCACTCTTTCCATTTATTCTTATACAGCAATATTTCACAAATGTAATCAATGGTTTCTAGTCTCACATTTATTCACTAATTCCATGTTGCTGGTCTTCTTCATCTTCATCAGTATCTCCCATCTGCAGATTACAGTTCAATTACAAGGTACTCCAGCTTTTTCTGGTCAACTCCTATGATTGTTTCTGTCCCCCAAACATTTTCTGTGTAGCAGTGGAAAAGATTTCAGTGGCAAAGTCTTTCGTGTGCTTTATTTTCAGAAGAATGATAAGCAGAGTCTCCTTCTGCTTGACAGTTTACTTTTTCTTGTACAAACTTTTGCATTTCCTCCTTAGCCTATTCTGCATCAAAAATTACTCTGATCCTCCAGGAAAAAATATTCTTAAGACATCTGGATATAGCAGCTAGAATCTCAACACCTGCCTCACAACATTCCTTGATTACTGGAATAAATTTGTTTTTGTTCTGCCTACTGTACAGTCAATAATCATTTCCCACAAACATGCTACTATCTCCAACTTTTAATACTTTTCCCTTTTGCCACAGTTTTGTCAGAATTAACTCTGTCTGCTGGTAGGTTGGAATCTTTACTAATAAAGGTCTTGGCTGCTTTTTCATGGCCAGATTTGGAGCATACACACTGTGTGCCCTTTCAACAAACAGTTCCTGCTCTGGAATACCAGTCCAGTCATTTATTTGTACCTTCATAAAATTAATACAGTCTGTTCTTTATAGTTTCTTTGGTACAGTAGAAAATCTCAGATGTTCCCTGTGTGCTGTGTTCTCTAATTCTATCATTTTTGAAACATCATATCTTGAGCAGTTTCATACTCAGCCATCCTTGTCTTCATTTCAGCTTCTGATTTTTGCAGTTTTATCAGTTCAACTGAATATCTGTTTAAAGTTTCTTCTATTTTTTTCCAGCCTTTTGCTATTTGAGTTGATATACTCCTTTGGTGTTTCGTTTGCTTTAATCAGTTCTAAGCCGTATCTTGCGCCAAAGCTGTAGCGAAAACTGCTTTTTGCTGAATAGCTGCAGGATTCTTCATAGTCAGCATTTTCTCTTTACCTTTTCTAGTTGATTTTCTTTTAAACCCTCTTAGCTTCTTTTTTGCTGGTATCAAGGCAGTGCACTTACTACCCAGTAACTGAATTTTGCTCAAGCTGATAATATGACTGTCTGTTTTCTCTCAATTTCTGTTTTCACACTGGAAGAGCTGAAGTTAAGCTGTTGATCATTGTGTAGCCATCTTAGAAGTCCTATAACCTTAATCACTTCTTGATACCTTTGGGGCTTTCTAACATTAGTCCTTGATCTTTGACTCATACACTCTTATGAGTGTATCTGAAGGTTGTTTCCCCATTTGCAGGTTAGACAGTGGTGTATCTGTAGATGTATTCATTAACTGGCTCCCCTCCCCACATTACCAATGGTCTAGTAGTAGAAGTACATTCTTACCAGTGCTTTCAAATGTCCTTAAAGTAGTGAAAATGTGCCCCTATTGTCATATCTTATGTTAAACATGGAACTACAGCAAAAAAATAAACACATCTTGTACTTCTGCTTGAGTTTTGGGATACTGAGTCTTATCTCCATAAATGCACACTACTTCAACTGCTTTAACTGCTTTTTTCAGTAAAGATTTTCTTTCTACAAATATACTGCCAATTTGTAAGTATGATCATGGCCCATACCTACCAGCCTCTTAGCTCAAGAATTCTGGACAAAGCCAAAAATAATGCGGAGGCAAAGGATCAAAATCAGGGACAGATTTTTAAATAAAAAAAACAAAACCAAACTTCTGATCTTTCAACACTCTAAAATTATACAATCCACCTCCCTCTTCACTATCCAGGCCAAAAACAACACCATAATTTCCCCATCTGCCCACACCAAACTTCTAGGTGTGGTAATCGACAACAAACTAAAATTCAATCTCCATATTTCAACCACCATAAAAAAGGTACATAAAAAACTTTGCGCACTTTATAGAAACATCCAATACCTAATGAGAACAGCCAAAATTGCTATTGCCAACTCCCAGTTAATCTCAACCCTACTCTACACCTCTCCCATCTTTACTAACCTTAGACAAACTGACAACAGACTATAAACCTGCTACAACAAAACTTCAAAATTTGCAACTGGGGCTACCTATCGCAGCCATCACTGCAACTCAATCAAAGAACTTGATTGGCTTGAACTCCCCCAACTTCTTCACCTGAATCAACTATCTCTGTCCCACAAACTAATAAACCATCCCCAAAATATTCCATCACTCCAAAATCTACTCCACCCTTATACAACTTCCAGACCCCTAAGGTCAAACGACAAAAACCTACTTCTCACTTCCAAACCCAAAAACTCTGCTGGAAAAGCACTCTTCTCTTGTGCTATTTCTAAACTATGGAACAACCCCCCCATAACCAAATTGCCATCCAACAGTCTATTCAAAACCACACTCAAAACCCACTTACAAATGCACCGGCTCTGCCCTTGCTCCAACCCTGACTAACCACTTCCCTCCCACCTGATACAGCTCTGTCTTACCTTTATCCCACTAACCATCCTAACTCCAACTTTACTGAACTGTCTCCATGTTTCTCTATTCTCTTCCACCATTACAGACGTCCTGCAATCAATGTTAATTCTATTCCATTCAATGTAATTACTGTATAACTGCATAAATAATGTACCATTTTCTATTTGAGATTGTATATTCTTAGTGTATACATCTACTTTATCAATTGTACTGTATCCTACTGTAGAAGTTTAATATGTATATTGGAGCTTTTCTCCCCAGGCCTCTGTTAAAAAAGGACCCCGTCCAGTCAGAATTTCCTGGTAAACAAATGTAAAATAAATAAATAAGTAAAATATTCTTCTTATGAAATTAGAAAGTTGTTAGAATAACAGATTTGGCATTAGCATGCATTTTATAAAGAATATAAAGGCTGAAACTCAAATGTTTTCTTCTATTTAGTGGCTTCAATTCTCAACGATTTTCCAAAAAATATGTCATTACTCAAGAAAATCTAGTTATGTGGTCCCTTTTCCCACATTTAAAACAGAATAGGTTAAAAATGGATATTTTCTGTTTGTTACCAGAATTTAAAGACAAGCTTTGCCATAGGTCTAGACTGCTCAGTTTGAATAGTTTCATTACTTAACAATCTCACTACTAGTACAAAGATATTTTAGCTTCAGTGGGGTCACATTGGACCACCCACTTGTGTATGACATTAGGCAAATTTCTTTCAAATGTATCAATACCTAACATTTCAAACATTTTACTATAACGCTGACGCACAGGATATAACCACAAATTAAGAATGTATTTTAAATTACACAATCAGGATCCTCCTGTTTATCAGGAGAAAATGTCCAATTATGAATCTTTAGGATTTGTGTCATAGACATAACACTAGCTTAGGCTAACAATGTCTTTTTTACTTTTTTGCAACATGATTGTCAGTCCCTTCCATGTCCATGGAGGCTTTTAAAGCTTTCTCAGTAAATTGAGCCAAGAGAATCCTAGCCCAGTAACTCTGTTACTATCCATCCTTGTAGGCATTCTGCTCAATGACCACCAGGTTTGCACCCAGCTCTGCCAAACTGATCAGTTTGTTTCAGTGGCAGAAGTGTCTTTGATTGGTATTTCTCTGGCAATGGATCCATACTCTCAAAGGCAGTGACTAAAGTTTGCAAAGCTACTCCACTGTAGTAATTCTGGCATTTAGCCAGGTATGATATATGTGAACCCACTCAACAATAGTATAGCACATACTATAGTAGTGGTCAATTAACAACAATCCAGGATGCTTTCTCTTCTGGTGGGGTAATGTCTCAAAAATGTTAAGACTTTGTGCAAGTTAGAGAAAGGATACCCAAGATTTTAAGTAAAAATAATGGTGCCAAAAATGCCTGGTGCATCCACCAATGTAACATGTTAATGCACCAAAGTCCATAACTTCAGTTATTAAAATATAACAGTTTGTCTAAAAAGTAAAAGAAAAGTCAGCAGTGCAGACATCTCAGAAAAACAACAAAAAATGAACTTTCTGTAGTGATAAAACTACTGTCTAGATAAATTTTGTTTATCAAATCCCTTGCTATATCACCAAATTTTATCACAATCTCTACTATATCATCACAAGTTTATTATAGTTCTTGACCTTTTATGTCTAAGATAAAAGTTTACACACTTCTCACCCAAAACAGGGACAAGAAGATAACACCATACCCACTGGCCTACATAAAACAGGGTCCAGAATTCAAATTTAGAAGTTATGTACTCACCATAACGTTCCATGTTTGTTGTCCATCTTGCCTATATTCTTGCTGGTTGGGTTCGGAATTGAGTATCTGTTCTGACTTGGCCTAATACAAAAGCTTGGGAACATCCACTGGCTCGAGGCTAACCTCTATCCCATGATGCATAGGATAGAATACCCAGAGCTTGTTTGCAAGTGAAAGCAGAAGTAATATCTATACATGTTTATAAACATAGCATGTCTAACTGAAGAAAGGTGGAAATCAGAGACTCCAAAACCAACATAACTATATACATATGCATATACATATATATATATATATATATATATATATATATATATATATATATATATATACACACACACACACACACACACACATATATATATATATATATATATATATATATATATATATATATATGTATATATAAAAGGCTATCCACCCGATCCTCCAGGAGCAAAGGAGGGGGAAGGTGTGTGGGACACAAGAATATAGGCGAGATGGACAACAAACATGGAACGTTATGGTGAGTGCATAACTTCTAAATGTTATGTTGTCCTATCTCGCTGTAATTCTTGCTGGTTGGGACAGCGTCCCTAGCACATTCATCCCTGGGTGGCTCATGAAAACAGACTCCTCAGTACAGTGGATCCAAAGGAAGACCTGTTCTGGGAAGCCATGTCTTCTTTATAATGGGTAATAAAGGTATGAGGTCTCAACCAAGTGACAGCTGCACAAATTGAGTCCATAGGAAGTTGAGCTTGTAAGGCAGAGGACGTTGCCACCAATCTTGTGGAGTGGCCCTTAAATTGCCTGTTTTTTATGCTGTATGAGAAGGAAATGCAATCTGTAAGCCATTTTGACAATGTAACTTTAGAAACCGGCAATCCTTTCCTTTTGTGTGAAAAGGAAACAAAAACTTGATCTGACCTTCTGAAATCTTTTGTTATATGCAAGTAGAAGCGAAGCTTACTGTGTACATCTAGCTGATGTAATTTATATTCTGCCTTGTTGCAATAGTTGGGGAAAAACACTGGCAACTCAATAGAGTGATTCAGATTGTTTTCTGAACATATCTTGGGTAAGAAAGAAGGGTTAGCTCTTAAGGATACTCTGTCTTTGTGAAAAATTATATAAGGAGGTCATATATAAAGAGCTTGGAGTTCTGACACCCATCTAGTGGAGGTGATGGCTACCAAGAAAAGAGTTTTCCAAGATAAAAACTTTATATCACATGATGATGTGGGTTTGAAGGGTGGAAAAAATAAGACAGTTAAGACAAAATTTAGGTCCCAAGGTTCATAGGTGTGTACTAGACTGATGCCCCTGTGGCCTTTATAAGCCTAGCCATAGGATTACCCTGGCATCTTGCCACCTGACCTTAGTTCCCAGTGCCTCTGTCGAGTAGACCCAGTGGAGTTATCCCCAAGGTGAATTTTCTATTTCTCATCCACTCATCAAGATTTCTCTTGAAGAGGGTCAGTGAGGTGCTCTGCTTGACATGTATGGAAAGTCTATTCCATAGCATGGGTAGTCTCTGGGTTATGAACCTGTCCCTCCAGTACGTTCTGTTGATTTTGGCAATGAGGTTGAGGTCTCTGGAGTGTGTGGTGCTGAGGGATTGGGATTTCTTTAGATGTAGCATTTCTAACAGAGCTGGGTCAGACATGGCTTTGTAAGTCAAGCAGAGATCGCCTCTAAGTAGGCAATATGAGACAGAGAATAGTTGGAGTTTTTTGCGTCTGTCCATATAGGACAAGTGTTTAAGGCCTAGGATCCTCTTTGTGAGGTACTTTTGCGGCCACTCCAGTTGTTGCAGGTGTCTAGTGAGGTACATGCCAAATGGAGTATTGTATTTGATTACTGGCCTAATGAGGGAAGACTAGAGGGAGACAATGACCTCTTTCTTCCTGGATGCAAAACCCTTAGTATTGAGATGTGCCACATAGAAGAACTTTCTGACTACAGTGGCAATGTGGTGATCAAAAGAGAGGTTGCTGTCAACCTGAGTTCCCAGATCTCTTATAACACCTTCTGTGTTCAGTGGACTACCATCAAGGTGGTAATTTATGGGAACTGGGGTTTTCCCAAAGGGGATGACAACACATTTTTTGGCATTGAGCTTAAGGCCATGGTTCTGACATCAGTTGTTGGTCTCAGTGCGGCCATTCTGTAGGATGTCAACATCACTTGGAGAGTTAATAATAGCTCCCAACTTGGAAGTGTCTGTGAACTTTGTCCGCCAGAGTTCCTTCATGTTGGCCTGGACTTTAGAGAAGTAGATACCAAACAGGAGAGGACCCAGGACTGAACCCTGTGGGACTCCACTCATGACTAGTTGGCAGTCTGACTTGGAGTCAGCTACTTTCACACTGTGGATTCTATCTGTGTGCCAGTTTGCAACCCACCTAGTGATATAGGGGTTGATGCCTAGCTTAGTGAGTTTTTCTAGGATTCCTGAGTGGGGAATGCTATCAAAGGCCATGGCCAGATCAAGGTAGGCTGTATGAACCACCTTGCCTTCATCCACAGCTCTGGTGACTGACTCAAAGAAGTCGACCAAGTTGAGCAGGCATGATCTACCCTTCACAAAACCAAACAGTGTGGGATCCAGAGTTTGGAGATTCACTATATCCTTGTTTATTAGGTCCCTGATGATGCGTTCCATAGCTTTGGATATCAAACTCATCAGGCTAATGGGGCAATAGTTCCCAGGGTCTGTAGTTACTCCTCCTTTGTGGAGAGGGATGACTGTAGCAGTGCACCATTCAGTAGGGACAAAGCCTGAGATGAGGCTGTGACTGAACAGAACACACAGGTGAGGTGCCAGTTCACTCTGCAGTTCATGTAGAACACAGCCAGGGATATTGTCAGGTTCCACAGAAGCTGTATTCTTGGCCTTGGATAGTGCTTTTTTAACCTGTGCAGCATTAATACTGGGTGCCTGGCAATCTATTGGTATTGTGATTGGTCCTTTGGGGGGGGGCTGGAGCTTCTCTGACTGGGGGGCCTTAGTAGAAAGGTATCTTTTAAAAAGGCCTTGCATAGCTTGTCGGACATGATAGACAATCCCATCTCACCAATATGGAAATTAGATATGGCTGCTAGTTGTACCCTGATGGTAGCTACTGTTGCACCCTCATCAAAAAGTTTGGAGAGAAACTCTAGAACTGCTGTGATGGGAGCTGTTAAAGGTTCTATAATGGGTTTAATGGTCCAGCATGAAAACCTTTTCCATTTACTTGAATACAGTTTCATCACAGACTGTCCGTGGGAAGAAACCAAGATATGTTCAACTACATGGGTAAAATCCTAACACCTGGCTATATGTGGAATTGGAGCAGCCATGCTGCCAACTTGAGGGTCTGGATGGATGGATGGATGGATGGATGGATGGATGGATGGATGGAAGGTTCCCGATGAGTGGGTTAAAAGGTCTGGAACTGGGTCCAGAATTCACAGTTCCTCCAGGAGATGGGCCCAGAGAAAGGGGAACCAAATTTGTCAAGACCAGTAAGGTGCAATGAGTATCATAGTGCTGTTCAACGTGCTGACTTTCTGAAGTACTTTGAGTATTAAGGGGAAAGGTGGAAAGGTATAAAGAAGTCTCGGGGGCCAGTCGTGAATGAGTGCATCCCTTGGTGACTTCCCTGGTGGGGGGGATGAGGGAAAGTAGTTGCTGCATTTGGCATTTATGGAGATAGCGAAAAGGTCGCAGCAAGGCTGGCCCCATTTGTGGAAGATCTCTTCTGCAATTTCTAGCTTCAAGGACCATTCATGAGGCAACAGAATCACTCTGGTGAGTTTGTCAGCTATCATGTTGGATTTGCCCAGGATATGCATTGCTATCAGAAAACATTGAGAAGCGACAGCCCATTGCCATACCCGTTGTGCCTCTCGACATAGGGGATACGATTTGGTTCCTCCCTGCTTGTTTATGTACCAAACTACTGACATGTTGTCTGTCTGAATTGCAATAGTTCCTATTGGAAGAGAGTCCTGAAATGCCTGCAATGCATATAGCACTCCTCTCATCTCTAGGACATTGATATGCAAGTGGTTCTCATGTTCTCCCATAAGCCTTGGACAGTCATTCCCAGATAATGCCCCCCCACCTGATCTGGGAAGCGTCCGTGGTCAGTACTGCTGTCTGTTATGGAAATACAAATGGGCGGACCAAGGACAACTGTTTCATTTGCAGACACCAGAAAAGATCTTTATTGCATGAATCCGTAATGATTATCTGATGTGACAGAGGTTGATCTTGCATGGACCATTGGGAAAAAGTAACTGCTGTAGGACCCTCATGTGCAGCTGTGCTAGAGGAACTAGAAGAATTGCCACTGCCGTGTTACCCCGAACCTGTAACACATACCTCACTTGAACCTTTCTTTTTGACATCAAGGTCCTAATTTGATGGTGAAGGGACTGAATTCTCTCAGGAGTAAGTTTTGCCACCATTTCTGTTGAATCCAATTCTGCGCCTAAGAAAGTAATATGCTGTGAGGACGACAAGGCAGAGTTTTTTAAATTTATTGTAATGTCTAGCTTGGCGCAAAGAAGTATTGTTTCGTCCCTTGCTTGCAGTAGTAGATGCTTGGTGGTAGCGGTCAGGAGCCAGTCGTCTAGGCATGGAAACACATGAAATCCTAGACGTCTCAAGTGAGCCATAACCACTGCCATGCACTTGGTGAACACTCTGGGTACTGTAGTGAGACCAAAGGGCACGGCTTGAAATTGGTAATGACTGGCTCTCAGCCAAAAGCATAAGTGTCTCCTGGATGGCCTGACCATTTTTATATGGTAGTATGCATCCTGGAGATCTATCGAGCACTTCCAATCATCTTTCCTGAGAAAGGGGAATATAGACTGCAGTGTCACCATCCAGAACTTTGATTTTTTTACAGATTCATTCAATCTGCTGAGATCCAAAATGGGTCTCCAGTCCCCTGTCATTTGTGGAACTAAAAAGAACTTTGAGTAAGTTCTGGATCCAATTTGGTCTCTTTTTTCTTACAACTTGTGTATCTCTGAAGTTGACTCCTTCCTCTGACCGGGTGGACTGTCTGGAATGGACTGATTTATGGGAGGGGGAGTAGAAAAGGGAATGTAATAACCTCTGGATATGATTGCCTATACCCATTTGTCTTGAGTGACTTCCAGCCAGGCATTTGGGTACAGTGATAGGAGTCCCCTGACTGCCTCCAGAGAAGAGCAAGTGGGCCTCCTTACAGGAATGCTGGAAGGGTCTGACAGAGAATGTATCTCTGTCACCCTGATTCTGTGGACCCCCTCTGCTGTGAGGTTGATATCTTCCATTGTGACTTCCCCCTCTGCCCCTGGGGGAAGTTTCACCATGTGTGTTGGAAAAACCTTTTTGGGACTTGCAGAATCACATCTTCCCACTTTTCTGACTTTTGGGATAAGGTCTAGATGGGGCAAAAAAATGGACTCCAAAGGCAGACAGGGTTTTCCCTTCCTGTTCACACCTGGTCAAAGTTTCTTTCACCTTTGGTCTGAAGAGGGATGAACCGTTAAAGGGGGTGTTGGTGAAGGAAACTTGAAGGGTTTGGCAAAATTGCATAAACGCATCCAGGAATGTCTCTTCAAGGAAATTCCCGTAGCTGCTGCTCTGCTCACTCTACCAGCTGCATATGAAATCAGTCTCATGGAGGAGTTAACAACTGAGGTGAGGGTGGAGAGCTGTGAGGAAACTTTATCTGCGATCCCCAAAGCTACAGTACCCTAAAGAGCATCTCCTAGCTCTTTGAGGTGATCCCTTTGAAGCCTCGTAAAATGGGTCAAGTAATTCAGTGACTGCAGAGTAAAGGCCACTGATGAAAAAGCATGCTTTCCATATCTGTTCATAGTCTGTGACTCTTTATTAGGAGGATGAACAGATGAGGAGTTCTCTGATAACTCCTTCGTGGTGGCCGCCGCCACCATTGCATCTACAAAGACGCCTTTGGTCAGAAACGCTTTCTCAGTGGGGGCAGTGATAAATTTATTGGGCCTCAGTGGCAGGCTCCACTGTATCAGGGCATGTCCAGACCTTATGAGAGATCGCATTCATCAATTGATCATAAGGGGGATATTCCCAGGAGGTGGAAGGGTGAGACCCAGACGCCTCCAGGTATACCGATTCATCCTTTGAAGGGTAGGTGGGCTTCCAGCCACCCCTCTGTTTCAGGATCACAAGGATGTCAGCAAAAGAGACATCCTCAGAGGGTGACCGTGGGGATCCTTCTGAATCATCCAGATCAGTGTCTGACGTGACAGACTCAGTGGAGTCTATGTGCTTCCTCTTACACAGTCTCTTCCGAAGGACTTCCTCAGAGGGATACTCTGGTGAAGTTTCGAAGGAAACGATGCCACCCACAGGGGCTTCCTGAGGCTCCGGGTCTCTACGCTTGGGAGGAGGAGGTGATGATGAGACCAACACTGGTGTCTGGGAGGGAAAGAAACTGGGCCCGTGAGTGGAGCTGTCTGGGGTGACAGGACTCTCTCCATCAGCTCAAAAGCCCCTCACTCTGCCCCAAAGAGATCCCTCACTCCAGAGAGGCAAAGGATTGGCTCAGAGGCAGAATGGTTGGCTCCAAAGACAATGTAGGAGCTGAGCTCAACCTCACCGAGGCACCGAGGGGTAGGGTCGGATCGGACAACTGTCCTCGCTGACTCCCCTCCCCAGACCCGATGGGTGAGCGTCAGCTCCCAGATTCTTTAAAATCCGATGGACCCGAATAAGTCAGATTAGATGCCGGAACTGATGATCCTAAAGGAGGTCCCAGTTTTGACATTTCCACTACTATTGGACCCACAATCTCTGGCTCTGAAACCACAAGCGGGGTCAGAGGAATTGGAGATGGTGCCTTGGACGGTCCCAATTCCTTTGGGGTCGGAGACGATAACATTTTTGCCAGTGCTCTTCACCACCCACTTCACATCATCATCAGATACGCTCCTGGAGGAATGGGAGGTTAAGGAAGGAGATCTAGGCCACTCCAGAATGGGTGATCTCAATGCTGGAGTGACTGGCCCCAAGACTGGAGACCATCTCCTAATCTGTAACTCTACCGGCTCCATGGACACAGATGGAGCTGAAGAGGTTGACTTACATCTGTCAGAGCCAAGAGCCCTTGGCTCCAAAGCGATAATTTTTTTAGGTGGTTCTGAAGCTGGAGTCGCAATGGGAGATCTTTTGGACCCTTTAGTGCGAGAAGTAGAGGGAGAAGTAGGTTTGGAGCTCTGACAACCCTCTAATGATTCCTGGAAAGGACCTTTCAATATGCCTCTGAACATTAACTTATTTCTACGCTCCTGCAGAACCCTGCTACTAAAGCCTTGACAAATCATATAAGGGTCTTGCAAATGGATGGCACCAAGACAATATACACAGCTAGTGTGTCCATCCATGAGAGACATTTTTTGAGTACAATGATCACACTTTTTGAATCCTGATTGCCTTGGCTCTTGTTTTTTTTCTTTAGACATGTTTACATCCAAGAATTAATGTACCACAAAATATGCACTAACAAACTAGTCTAGTCTAAACTACCACTCTTGAGCTAGGTAAAGAGTACAAGAATACCAAAAACGGCTCTAGCACACAATGGAGCCTACTAACTACGATAGCACCACATAAAAAAAATAAGTTATGTACTTACCATAACGTCCCATGTGAGTTGTTCATCTCACCTTCATTCTTAAAGCTGGTGTTCGGAGCCAATCCTCGGCTCTGAGTCAGCCTACTACAAAGCTTAAGGTCTTCAGATAGCTCGAGGCCAAGTCCCTATCCCATGATGCACCTAGGGTTACCTCAGATCTTGTTTGCTGCATATAATAATACCATATGTCAGTCTATCACTCTACTATAGAAGGGTTGAGCAACCAGGAAGAATCCAGCATCTCAGTCTTCAAAAAATCCTGGAGGGGGTAGGAGGGTGGGAAGTAAGAATGAAGGTGAGATGAACAACTCACATGGAACATTATGGTAAGTACATAACTTCTTTATGTTAAGTTGTTCTATCTCACCATTCATTATTACAGATGGGTATGGTCCCAAGCACTATCTATCTTGGGTGGCTCACGGGAGTATGTGTTTCAGGACAGTAGACCCAAAGGAGGCCCTGTCAACTTTGTAATGAGTGATAAAGGTATGAGGTCTTGAGCAAGTGGCTGCTGCACAAATGTTATCTATAGGAAGTCTGGTAGAAAAGGCAGAGGTTGAAGACACTGCTCTGGCAGAATGAGCCTTAATTTTTTGTTGTAAGGGCATATTAGCAGGTGAATAAGCAAATGTGATACAATCAGATAACTACTTAGAGTTGTTTTGGCCACTGGCATACCTTTTCTTGAGTCTGAAAAGGAAACGAAAAGCTGTTCAGATTTCCTAAAATCTTTTGTTCTATCCAAGTAAAATCTGAGCTGTCTATGAACATCAAGTTTGTGCAGCATATATTCTAAGTTGTTGGAGTGATTGGGGAAGAATACTGGCAAATCAATAATTTGATTAAGGTTAGCCTCAGTACAGACTTTGGGCAAAAAGGAGGGGTTAGTTTGAAGTGAGACTCTGTTAGCATGGAAAACCAAATAAGGATGCTTAATGGACAAGGCTTGAAGCTCTGACACTGAAGTGATAGCTACTAAAAAGATAGTCTTCCATGACAAATATTTCAAATCACATGAGGACGATGGTTCGAATGGAGGGAGAATAATGCGAGAAAGTATAAAATTTAGATTCCATGGGGTATACGGAGGTTTCACAGGTGGTCTGAGATGAAAGGTCCTTTTGAAAAAGGCTTTGGATAGTTTGTGTGACATAATGTTCAATCCTTCAAATCCAAGGTGAAAATTAGAGATAGCAGCAAGTTGAACACGAACTGTTGCTGCTGCAGCTCCTTTGTTGAAAATCATGGTCAAGAACTCTAGTATAGAGGCCATACGGATCAATGTTGTTTTGAGAGGCCCATATAGAAATTTTTTTTCAATTTGCTAAGATATAGCTTCCTCGTAGAGGATTTGTGAGAGGACATTAGAATTTGCTGCATCTCATTAGAAAGGTTATGGAACCTGGCTGTGATGGGAATTGGAGCAGCCAAGCAGTCAGCTTCAGGGACTGAAGAGAGGGATGAAGTTCCCCCGACGAGTGCGTCAGAAGATCTGGAACTGGGTCCAGAATCCAGGGGTCCTCCAATTGATGAAGTCGAAGGAAAGGGAACCAAATCTGACGAGGCCAATGAGGGGCTATTAGAATGATGGTCCTTCCCAGGGGGTTTGCTTTCTCTAGTAGTACTTTGGGTATCAACAGAATTGGTGGGAATGCATAGAGGACACCCAGAGGCCAATCGTGTTCGAGTGCATCCCTTGGGGCTTCTCCGGGGAGGGGGAATCAGGACAAAGTAGCTTCTGCATTTCATGTTCATGTGGTTGGTGAAAAGATTGCAGCAAGGCTGGCCCCACCTGCGGAATATCCTGTCTGCTATTTCTTTCTTGAGGGATCACTCATGAGGGAACAAAATTGCTCTGCTCAGCTTGTCTGGTATCACGTTGGATTTCCCTGGGATGTGCATTGCACTGGGTGGATGTAGCCCACTGCCATACTCAGAGCCTCGTGACAAAGGGGGTAGGACCTAATTTCTCCTTGATTGTTCAAGTACCAGACAACTGACATGTTGTCTGTCTGAATCGCAATTGTACCCAGAGGAAGAGAGTTCAGAAAGTACTGCAGTGCTAAAAGTACTGCTCTCATCTCTAGGACATTGATATGCAGATGTGTCTCTTGATCGGTCCATGTGCCTTGAGCGGTTTTTCCCTGAAAATGCCCCCACCCCCCACCCCATCATGGAAGTGTCCGTGGTCACTGTGGCCGCTGGTGGGGGTAGAACAAAAGGATGACCTATCATGAAATGAAGAGAGGTCAACCACCACTGAAGCTTCTTTTTGCATGTGTTCGTGATCAGTATATAAGATGAGACATTGGGAGCTCTTGGTAAGACCATTGAGTGAACAAAATTCATTGCAGAATCCGCATGTGCATGTGACCCAACGGTATGGCTAGTATTGCAGCTGCCATCATGCCTAACAATTTTAGTACTTCTGATGCTGAAGCCTTGTTTTTGGATATGATATTGTGGACCTGCTGATGGAGTAGTAAGACTCTTTCTGCTGGAAGTCTCAGAGTGGTGGTGGTGGTGTCCAATTCTGCTTCGATAAAAACGGTATGTTGCAATGGCGACAAGGCAGATTTTCCTGAGTTTATTGTAATGCCCAGCTGACTGCAGAGTGAAAGAGTGGTGTCCCTGGCTTGTATGAGTTGATGCCTGGTGGTGGTGGTGAGAAGCCAATCGTCTAGGTATGGAAACACCTGGAATTCTAAACATCTCAGGTGAGTCATGGCCACTGCCATGCATTTGGTGAACACTCTGGGGGCTGTAGTGAGACCAAAGTGCAGGGCTCAAAACTGGTAATGATTGGCTCCCAGCTGGAAGTGCAGATGATCCCTGGATGGTCTGGCCAATTTTATGTGGTAGTATGCATTCTGAAGATTTATTAAGCACATCCAATTGTCTTTCCCTAAAAAGGGAAGTATCGACTGAAGCGTGACCATCTGGAACTTCTCTTTCTTGACAGACCTGTTTAGTCTGCTGAAGTCCAATATAGGTCTTCAGTCCCCTGTCTTTTTTGTAACTAAAAAGAATATTGAGTAAGTTCTGGATCCTATCTGGTCTGCTGGGACTGGTTGGATGACTCTTTTTGTAAGCAACGATCGGACCTCTATTGTTGCCTGTTCCCTGTAACTGGGTGGAACGTCCGGGATTTTTCTTGTCAATGGAGGGGGTGTGGTGAAAGGAATGAAATATCCTCTGGAAATGATACTTTGTACCCAGTTGTTATTTGTTATTTTGAGCCAGGCATCTGGATACAAAGATAAGTGACCCCCAACTGCCTCCAGATTAGGACTGTCGGGCCTCCTTTCAGGAGCGCTGATAGGGCTTCCCAAAGAACTGATCTCTGTTGCCCTGGTTTGGCAGACCCTCTCTGATGTGAGCATGGCATCTTAGTTATTGCCCTCTCTTCTGCTCCTGGAGGGGGGTTCACCATGTGTATCTTGAAAGGCTTCTTGGGTTTTTCGGAACCATATCTTTCCTCCCCTTTGAACCTTGGGGTAGGGTCTGGTAGGGGTGGAAAAACTGACTCCGACGGCAGACAGAGTCTTTCCTTCCTGCTCACACCTGGTCAAAGTTTCCTTAACATTTGGCCCGAAAAGGGACGAGCCATCAAAAGGGGTATTTACAAAGGATGACTTAAAGGGCTCTGCAAAGGAATACAAAAGCATTCAGGAGTGTCTCCTAAGAGCAATTCCTGTACCCGCTGCCCTGCTCCCTACATCAGCCGCATAAGAAATGAGGCGCATGGACGAGTTTACTATGGAGTTGAGGGTAGCAAGCTGGGAGGCAACTTTATCAGAAGCTCCTGCAGCTACTGTACCCTGAAGAGCATCTCTGAGCTCTTTTAGGAGATCTCCTTGCAGTCTAGTAAAATGGGTTAGATAGTTGAGCGAATGCAGTGCAAAAGTCGTTGAACTGTACGTTGGCTTCCCATACCTATCCATGATCCTAGAATCTCTGTTAGGAGGATGGCTAGAGGAGGAAGTTTCTGAAATTTCCTTTTTGGTGGCTGCTGCCACCACCATGGCATGAACTGGCACATTCTTAATAAGAAAAGATTTGTCTTGGGGGGGGGGGGGGCAGAAATAAATTTGTTAGGCCTCCTGGGGACAGGCTCCATGGTGTCCGGAGACTCCCATGCCCTTCATGAGACCAGCTGCATAAGCTCATCAAAGGGTGGAGCCACCCAAGAGGTAGAGGGCTGAGACCTGAAAGCCTTCAGGAGAACTGACTCATCTTCAGTAGGGTTGTTGGACTGCCAGTCACCCCTCTGCCTAAGGATTTCTAATATCTCAGCAAATGAGATATCCTCAGAGGGGGACTGTGGGGACCCTTCTGATTCATCCAAGTCGGTATCAGATGTGAGGGACTTCTGTGGGGAGTCTAAATGCTTCCTCTTACAGATTCTCTTCCTGGGAACCTCATCAGTGGGGGCTTCTGGCGAGGTCTTGGAAGAGCAGGGGCCACCTAATGGGGCTTCCTGAGGTTTTGGGTGTCTACGCTTGGCAAGGATCTGTGAAGCAGAAGCTGACACGTGCTTTTGGGGAGGAGGTAGCCGGACCTGAAGTCAAAGCTGTCTTAGGAGACATAACTCTCCTCATGGCTTCGAAGGCACCTCTGTTGCGATGAGAAGGGACTGACGGATCCAAGGAAACTGTCAATACCCCCAGCACTGGGACAGTGGGCTCTGAGCCAGAGATAGGTGCAGAGCTCATCCAAGCTGAAGCCCCAAGAGGCAGAGTTGGAACCGACAAGTAGGTCCGACTATCCTCCCCAGACCCGACCAGAGAGTGCCGGCTCCTAGATTCCTCAATTGGCACTGAGGACATCAGAGTAAATGGAGCCGAAGACACTGGAGCAGGCGTTAGCTTCGAAGGCTCAATGATCATCAAGTCTGACTCCTCTGGCTCCAAAGGACCAGTATGGCTCAGAGGAGGAAGAGTAGTAGATGGTAAAAGGGTCTTTGGTTCCAAAGCTGTAGGAGTCGGAGCCGATAAGAATTTAGCAAAGGCCGATGCCTGTAAAAGCTTCTGCACCACACGATCCACATCCAAATTGGAAAGGCTAATCGAAGACCGAGATGAGTGGATAGAAGGAGGTACAGTTTGCAGGACTGGAGACTTAGGCACTTCGGATACCAGTTCCAAAACCGGGGACTGGCTCCAAAAGGACAAGACGGTCGGCTCCGAGGTCTGTGGAACCAACGTCAAAGACTTTTTTGATTTCTTTCCCTCAGAAGTAGAAGTCTTAGAAGACTTTGAGGATTTGCTGGACCCATCCTGGTCACTCAAAGCTTCTTGGAAGGAAGGTTTAACTAAACCTCTGTCGATTAACTTTCTCTTTCTCTCCTGGAGAACCCTAGAAGAGAAAGAATTACAGATGGAGCAGCTTTCCTGGAGATGCAATGCTCCCAGACAATAAACACAATTCACATGACTGTCAGTGACAGACATTTTCTGCCCACATTTAGGACATTTCTTAAACCCTGATTTAGCGTGTTTGTCTTTATCATCAGCCATTCTGTAATACACAATGTCAATAGGGTGCTGTAAAAAGTAGACACACCCAAACAAGAAATAACAAACAAGCCCTTTTAAAACTATGGGCTAAATATTAATCAGCACACACACACACACACACACACACACACACACACACACACACACACACAAAACTATTTATCTAGAGTAAATATATGAAAGTTGTGACAGAAAAGTCACTTTATAAATGCACACAACTACAATATAAACTACTAATACACACACTTTTATCTAATCTCCAAGACTAATTATTTCAAAGCTGTGACAGAAATGTCACTTTTTAAACTCTAAGACTAAATTTAGCAAGCTATCAGCACACAACTTTAATCAAAGCACTAATAAAGATTAAACAAGGCCTAAAATAAATGAAGCCAAGGGAGCTAAATACTAGATTAAGAAAAAAGGCACACCAAGGGATTGGGAAACTACACAAAAAGCTAGAAGAGATTATCTAAATATCTAAAGATATAAAGCAGAAATTTTTATCAATAATATAAAACATTTTCAATAAAATATGGTTTTTACTGGCCCGAGCTAGCAAGAACCTCTGATCTACTGCAGCGGCAAACTAGATCAGAGGAAACTCTAGGTGCATCATGGGATAGGGACTTGGCCTCGAGCTATCGGAAGACCTCGAGCTTTGTAGTGGGCCGACTTGGAGCCGAGGATCGGCTCTGAACCCTATCTGTAAGAATGAACAGCAAGATAGAACAACTTCACATTATATATATATATATATATGCAAATTAACGTCAATATTTTGAAATAGGCTGCAAACTGCCAAAAACAAGGGCTTTGCCAACTATTTGAAAACACACCAGTATACTATACTAACAACAACGAGTCTATCAAAAAAATGAACTGAAGCTAATGAAGAATCCTCTAACTTAGATTCTCCTCAGTAAGAAACGGACAAGACATGTGGGGTAGGGGAGCGGCCCTCTAAGTTAAACAGGCCGCTGAGAGCCCACTAACTTAAACAGGTCTTGCAACAAGAACAAAAGGGAAAACACACCAGAAACGACAAAAAAGGATAACTAATAACTACTGCACACGATAAAGAGAAGTTTTTTCAGAGAAATTGCTGAAAAAAGATATTTTAAACTACTTAGCCAATGAGCCAACCAGAAAACATCCTGGTCGCAAATGAGATCTGGGTATTCTACCCTATGCATCATGAGATAGGGGGTTAGCCTCGTGCCAGTGGAGGCTCTCGATCTTTTGTATTAGGCAGAGTTGGAACCAATACTCGGTTCTGAACCCAACCAGCAAGAATTACGGTGAGATAGGACAACATAACATCTACAGTTAGGAAAATTATGTAAAACAAAAATAAAAGATAAGCCAAGAACCACATCTACCATTCATTTCAATGCCAGAAAAGGCAATGCTATAACATCAAACAACACAAACACACACATACACACACATTCCAAATGCAACACTGTGCACATAAATCAATCCCTCCAGAATTGAAATGTGCTAATAAATGAAAATGGTTTAATTTAAACATGTTCAATAAATCATCACAAATAAAGTTACAATATTAGAAGATAAATTTTAGAGTCTCTATTGTTACTGCTTTGTAGTTTTCAACATGATTTCTTTTTAATAATTTTCAGTTACTCTAGCATTAAATAAACTGCTACATTCCTGCTGTCTTTTAAACACGGTGATACCTCTTCCTCATCCTGAGAATGATTCTGCATGTATTTTCCCACAAATTCTGTATATGTCTATAAAATTTGCTTCATCCCTTGATCCTACTACAATTCTTTGATCTCCTTTATAGCATTCAATACTTCTATTACATTTGGTTTAGATTTTGATTTCCATTTTCTAGTAGCTGCTTTCTAGGCCTACAACAGCACTAAGTTTATTAAGACCTTACGATACCTAGACAATCCATCTCTTAAACTCCACCTCAAAAAAAAAAAAATCATTAGATACCACTGTCTGTTACTGTAACATTTATGTTAAAAAACACTTTGTAGGAAAATTTTAAATCCACCAAACTCATTATTTTTCCAAAAAAAGTTCATAGGTGTAAACTACGCTAATGCCCACTAGGGCCCTTATAAGTCTAGTTGTGCAACCCAATTTTGACCCATAAATTTAATTTATCTTTGATTTATTGGGGGTGATTTACTGAATGCCTCTGTCCATCAGAAACATAGGAGCCAGACCAGGGGTGAATTTCTGATTACCCGTCCACTGGTCCAAGTTGTGTTTAAATAGGTATAGAGAGGAACTCTGCTTCCCATGAGTGGACAGCCTGTTCCAGAGAATGAGAATTCTCTGAGAAACATATCTGTTTATTCAACATGTCCAACTTATGCTGCAAGCAAAATTTAGGTCTTTTAATCTAGTGGCTCTGATGCTGTTTGTTTTGCAATGTGCAAAAGATTAATCAAAACAGGATCCAGGGATGCCTTGTATGCCAGGCAAAGAACACCTCTCAGAAGTCTGTATGACACTAATGAGGCGATCAGTGTAGGACATTGTGTTTACTCCCTGTAGTCTTTTTGTAAGGAACCTCTATGGATGTTCCACTTGCTGCATGTGTCTGGACAGGTACATACTGACCTGATGAGGACTAATTACAGTGCTATGATGACCTCTCTGGACCTAGATGCCATGCCCTTGCTTAAAAGATGAGCAACATAGGATTTTTTACTACCTTGGACACATGCTAGTCAAAGGCTAGGTTGCTACTTGGTTGCTATCTACATGAGTTTCCAGATCCCTGACTAGTGAATCAACATTTAATGGTGTTTTATTGATGACAAAGTTACCCGGGATGTTACCAATTTCCTCCCTTTTCCACCATCACATCACTGATACTTACTAATTTCTGGAAGAAAACTCCCCTGAGGTTTACAGAGGTTATAAAAAATACCCATGCAAAAACTTCCATGAAGAAATATAAACTTTCTGGATTTTGCTGCACATCTGGGAGCTCCACAGATTTATTCCCATTGTCCCTTTATAACAGCTTTTCTTTATATTGTCTTTTCTCTGTATTTCCTGACTTCCTCAGACTGATTCTTGTAAGTATCATGCAATATTTTATAGGCCCTACTACTTACCTATTTTTAACAGCATCTCCTGTTCTTGACTCAACTCAAACCTCTACCACAGCTGTTTTTTTTTCACTTACCACTCCCCTAACCCTTTTTCTTTGCCTTTACTCCATTATCAGTCCTTGACAGAGAAGGGAACCTCATATCTGCAGTCCAAACTCTTGCTTAAACTCATCTCACTCTATTACCTTTCTGTCCAGAGTTAGTTGCTCCCAAAACCTTGTTTCTTTTATTAATTTCCTCTAGTAAATTGCCTTATTTCATCTATTTTTCTATACCCTTACTTATAGTCTTCCTATTAGTAAAATGTTATTTCTCCATTCCCATGTTGGCTTAGTTCTTATAAAATATTTTGATATGTTATGAGTATGATATTCTATATGATTGCTAGTACTTGCATCCAAAATCCTGGTCTGTCTTTATTTCTCAAACTCCCCCATTTTATCAACATCCTTATCAGTCTGATTTATAACCTTTTGCTTGAGTTATCTGCACTGCTTTAAAGTAACCCTGCAAATCAGGTAACCTTAAACCACCCTGTTCTATGGGGAGAATCAACCTATTTCACTTAATTCTTACCCAATATTTAGTTATATTATGTCACAGCAGATGTGGATATTGTTTAAAGTGTGACTGCATTGTTTAACATTACAGTTTTTGTTTTACCTTCATTTATTTTATATTCTCAAAAGACTTGAAACTGTCTCAAAATGTTCCACAACACCGAAAAGATCTTTTTTCTGGATTTATCAAGTATAAAATAATATCAACTGCAAATAAATCTAAATTTTCTTCATTTTCACACCAGTTATTTGCTTGAAGTTTTGAATCCTTTATTTTCTATGCTAATGGATCTAAACTTAATGCAAGTAACAGACAGGAAAGACAATATTCCTGCCTGGTTTCTATATTCATGTACAGCTTGTCTTACTTCCTTTATGCTGACTCTTCATAAATCCTCCATATTAACCTTGTTATTCTATGAGGAAAAGCAAATATGGCCACTACTTTGCTCAAAAAATCCCAGCTAGCCCTACTAGATGTTTTATCTGCAGCAAGACACACCAACAATAGCAGCATTTTCTTATTCTCAGATCCAATATGGCTCATCATTGTTTTATTAAAGTTATCAAATGTATGCCACTCATCCACCAACCCACACTAATTCATATCTATCAGTTTTGGTAACATATTTGCCATTTTCTTAGTTAATATACAATCATAAACACTTTATGATTATGGTTTAAAGTTGAAATGGGTCTATATGAAGTTTGATGTGAAAGGGTCTTTGCCCTTTTTCGGTAAATACTGCCACCATAGGAATACCATCTATTCCTGCATACTTCCTGTTGATTGATTAGTCATCTCAGTTTTTATTCTCTCTCTTTTTATCTTAGCTATTAATCAGTGAACCTCACCTTTCTGTAACCTTGGCATACACAAGTCTTCCATAAATATTTCCATGTGTCCCTTTTTTGTTTTCCCATTCCTCTTCTTTAAACAAACTTTCATAAAATATATGAAACAGCTTCAATACCGCTATAGGATTTCTAAAAATCAAAAAACCTCAGGTAACCTTAAGACCAAGAGTCCAGAAGAAAAGATTCTTTCTTAACGCAAGTTTATTGAATCAAAAAAACAGCGTTTTTGCCGCTATACAAAGTGCAGCTTCATCAGAGATACAAGTACAGGTGCAAAAAGCACACCTTTATAGGAACAGGAAGTGACACGAACCCACGTCAACTCCCTGTGCATAGAATAAAGGTGATATAGATTCTAAAATGCACATTCAAAGTATACTTTAAAAATAAAAGTATTTAACGCAGAAGATTTCTTCTTTGTTATTCAACCCCTAATAACTTTCTTAAAGAAACAACAAGATAGGTAGTATTTTACCTATCAGAACTAGAACTTCCAATGATTAAAAAATATTTACTGTAATTATTTATTTATTTGTAAAAATTATTATAAAAATAACTGTAAAAAATATATATAAAAAAAAATATATAAAAAATATAAAATAGGAAATTAACCTATATTATTACTATCTTTGATAAATACAAGTAGCAGTCAATATAAAACCAAAACATTTTTTGGGAAGACACACCTGATTTTGAATACTGGAAACACCACAAACATAACCTGTCTATCTAAGATAACTCCTAAGCTTTAAAACTGCTGAAATGTTACAGTTTTTGTTCAATCCAGGGAACTTGAAGGCATCTAACTTTAACTGCCACTCGAGTTCCCGGTTCTCTAAAATCAAAGAGAGGGGGCCTCCTCTAATACTGGTTGGGACTTGATCTATGCCCATAAATAGAAAACTATGTCTTGTTGTTTCTTTGTGTCAAATAAACGCTTTTAATACCAACATCAGCTCTCATACTCGTGAGTTGGAGATATACTGTCAGTACCATCTATTCCTGAGTGGTTTGTCAACAAAAGTGTGAAGTGCGTGACTTTTTGTTTCCTGGTTTACCAGCATATGGCATCTTCTTTAGGCCTGTGATTCTTTTAGTGAGGTATTTCTATGGCCTTTCCAGCTTTTGCAGATGTCTTGTGAGGTACATACCAAATGGGGCATTATACTCTATAATGGGTCTAATGAGGGATGAGTACAGTGGGACAATGACCTCCTTTTTTCTGGATGAAAAGCCCTTAATGATGAGGTTTGCCACACAGAAAGATTTCCTGACTGTTGTGGCGATGTGGTTATCGAAGGTGAGACCACTGTCCACCTGTGTCCCTAAGTCTCTCGTCAAACGTTTGATGTTTAGTGTACTGCCACCTATGTGGTAATTCATGGATACATGTTTTTTTTCAAAGGTGATAACTATACATTTCTTGGCATTAAGCTTGAGCCCATGGCTCTGGCACCAGGCATCTGTTTCTGTAAGGCCTTTTTGTAGAATATCCACATCATTTGGGGATTCAATAATGGCTCCCAGTTTGCAGTCATCTGCAAACTTTGTTAGCCAGAGTCCCTTAGTGTTGGCCTGTACTTCAGAGAAGTAGATGCCAAACAAGAGTGGTCCCAGGACTGAACCCTGAGGTACTCCACTTGTCACTTGTCTGGAGCTGGATTTGGAGTTGGCTACTTTTACAGTCTGGGTTCTGTCAGTAAGCCAGTTGGCAACCCATCGAGTGACGTAGGGATTTATACCCAGCGTAGTAAGTTTATCTATGATTCCAGAGTGGGGGATGGTGTCGAAGGCCTTGGCGAGGTCCAGATAGGCTGTGTGGACTGCCTTACCCTTGTCCACAGCTCTGGAGACTGATTCAAAGAAGTCAATCAGGTTCAGGAGACAAGATTGGCCCTTCACAAACCCAAACTGGGTGGGGTCCAGTGTTTGAAGGTTGCCAATGTCTTTGTTTATAAGTTCCATGATAATGCGTTCTATGCCCTTGCAGATCAGGCTCGTCAGACTGATGGGACAGTAGTTCCCGGGATCCAAGGTGGATCCCCCATTGTGGATCGGTATTGTACAGACTGCTCAGAGGTGAT
This sequence comes from Protopterus annectens, assembly GCF_019279795.1. NCBI lineage: Eukaryota > Metazoa > Chordata > Ceratodontiformes > Protopteridae > Protopterus > Protopterus annectens. The sequence continues at coordinate 247,434,413 of NC_056743.1, forward strand.
CTGTGTCTCGCCTAGAAGACAATCTTGGACCCTGCCCTACTAGAGATGCTCCATATCCATAAGTCTAACTCCTCACACATTACCTGCTCAAAAGACCTGAATCTAATATATGACATCAACAAAATATGCTGGAGAGACAGGTTTGTCTTCCAGAGGCTGCACCATCTCTGGAATAGACTTCCAATACATGTCAAACAGAGTACCTCTCTGACCCTCTTCAAGCACAACCTTGATGAGTGGATGGGAAAACACAAATATATCCCAGCTATATGGCAATTCTGAATGTCCATGACCTTTTTTTTCCTTTTAAGCCTATTTATGTACAAATTCAGCCAATAATGCCAAACAGTTAGTGAGGTTTGGCTTTATTGGCCTAAATTTGTCCATAAATAGACTTAAAAAGAAAAAATTATGGACATTCAGAATTGCCATATAGATGAAACACCTGATGTCCTTAAAGGGTCATTTGCATATATCCCATGTTGCCTCTAATACAAGAGGTTTAAGGAATCACACAGTGGAAAGTCTAGCCTTGCTAGTTTTTACTGATTGTTTTTTCTGTGTCACCTTTTTACACTCTGCATTAATGGGTACATGTAATCCTCTAACAAATAAGTGTGGCCAGATCTTGTTCCTGTGAGACTATTCATAATTTACCAACAGAGGTAAAGCATTCTTCTTTGACTTAGGTTGGCTGAACTGGTTTGATTATTGGGTAACACTCTAATAATCACTACCAGATCATAGGTAAAGGAGGATTTACCCATGTGTGGTTTTCCCACAACTCAGGGCAAAGCTTGAGTAAATCCTGCTTCATCCATGCCTGAGTGGTGATTATTAATACTACACACCAGCTACTATAAAAAGAAATGCCTTAGCTATTTTAAAATAACTGCAACATATAATGGGTCTCTTTCCACTCAGTGGCTATCTCCACACATACCAGGGAATGCAGACATCATTCCTGCATAGTGAGCATGCTACTATTTCCATCTAAGCAGTCTCATTTGCAAGGAAAGGATTTGTCTACAGCTCATGCCACTTGTAAACAATGTATTTATATTTCACATCTCCCATCTTGGGAACAGAGCAAAGTTTTCATCTGGTCACCCGAACAAGAGGTGTTGCTGGTGGTACTTTTTTATTTCTGTATGTTTACTGTCAAGAACTTGCTACTTGGAAGCTGCGGTGGTACAGCAGTAGCATTGTTGCCTCACAGCAAGAGGTTCTCCCATTCGATTCACGGCTGGAGTGCTTTCTGTGTGGAGTCTGCATGTCCTCCCCATGGTCGAGTGGCCTCCGAAAGACTGCATGAATGGGTGTGCTTTCGCTAAAGGTTGGACGCCGGGCTGGCAACTCAGCACCATAAAAAATCTACTGCCAATCATTAGCGAACCGGAGTTCCGCTGTGGCGACCCCTAACCAGGAAAAGCCAAAAAGACAAACAACAACAACTTTCAAGAACTTGCTACTTACATATTATAGGAAACAAAGTCAAGTTTGAAAACTTTCAGTAGTCTGTTTAACAGATCTTTCTGGGGTGGCAGTTCTTCTTTACCATTGATAAAAAGACACATTTATCCAGTCAAACTACTCTGAATGTTATTTTACTTTTATTTTTATTTAGTGCATTAATCCCACTGGACCATTTATGGACACAATCTGGGTAATTATATTCCAGTATAAAGAAGAGATAAAGTTAAATACAGAGTAACATAGTGATACAGAGGTATGTGTGTATCTATACAAACTTTAGAGATTTTTACAAGCATTACACTTCATATTTAAAGGCAAGTTACAAGCAAGCTGGATTTGACAGCAAGCACTATATATACTCCATTTCAGTCTATTGTTTCAAACTAGCTTAATTAACCGAATAGAAAAGTAGGGAAAGGAAATATATGAGAGAAAAAAAGAAAGATGAGGGGATGCGGGAGATTAAGGAAGGAGTAATTGTTTTAGTAGAGTTGCCAGGATGATTAACTGCAGGTGAAGGATTTAACAGAAATAGGAAAGGTAATGAGATTTAAGTGATGTGATGAGACTGGCGATGCTGGCATGTAGCTTGTGAAACTCAATGTTTCTAAAGTTCAGTTCTAAACTCTGTGTACATGGGGATTCTCTTAAGTAGGTTGGTAGCAATTTCCAGAGTTTAGGGGCTACCATGGAGAAAGCAGGATTGCTACAGTATATTTTATTTGCAGGTGTGGCCAGATTGGTGGTAGATTGTGAGAAATGTCTTGGGTTATATGGTGAGATTTTAGGAAAGAGTTTGTGTGCTGCAGGTGAGAATGAGTCAGAAGTAAGGGTTTTGTAGAGCAGGAAGGCCAGCAGGAGGTCACATCTTGGTGTAATACGAAACTATCTGGCTTTAGAGAGAGTTGTGCAGTGGTGTCCTTGATTGATGAGTTTGTGATGAAACAACATATTTCATTGGAGATGATTTGCTGGGTAGTTATATTTTTCTGTGATGATGCAGCAATGATGGGCAGTCTGTACTCTAGCTGGGCAAGAAGAATTCCTTAGCCTATGGTTGTCCTTGCATACAGGTGGAGAATATTCTGTCCCAATAAAGTTGTGAGTTAATTTTCTTGTGTTTTTTTTTTTTTTTTTTTTTTTTTAGTATGGTTCTGGAAGTTAAGGGTTGAGTCAAGTCACAGTCCCAAGTATTTGAAAAAGGTGGTTGTGTCTGTGGTAAAACTGTTTATATCTGTGATATAAAGTGTATTGCTAGCTTTGGCAAGCATTTGATATGTGCCAAATAGTACTGATTTCATTTTAGAGATGTTCAATAAGAGCATGCATTGTAGAAGCCATTGGTTGCACGAATGCATGTTTAGAAGCAGAGTATAATGAGACTGAGGTATGGTCCCTGCACTCCATTCGTCACAGTACTTATGCCAATGAGTAACTTATGCTCTCTAGGTTCTGAGAATATGCATAAGCTTACAGAAAGGTAAACAATTAAAAATCATCGATAATGGAGAACACTGGATCATGGTAGTATGTTTGCATAGTGCTCAGAATGTTAAGGCAGTAGTGTAGCTTTACAGCAACCTACTACCACCCTAACCTTTTAAACATTATTTCAGACAGCTAAAAATCATTATCCAGCACCTGAACTGCCCGATTTTGCAAAACAGCTAGGATTTGCTTCATACTTTTGCTGCATTCCTCATAAAATGTTTGCTCTTCTGGTTAACCACTGAAAACCGAAGTCTACCAATAATGTCAGACAGAGTTTTATACTTAACTGTTGATTTTATTTCAGAAAGTGCATGCAGATGCAAAACTGTTGTCCTGTTAAATTTTAATGTCTCTGATGTTTGTCCTGTTCCTCCCAATCATACTTCTTACCATTCAGAAAATGAATGTTGATACAAAACCTGTTGTTCTGTTTTATTGTGTAACATCCTTGATTGTGTCCCTTCATACTTTTGCCCTGTACCAGGGCAGTTGTTTGATTTTCTGGTAAGTCACTGACGACTGCAGTCAATGTATAGAAAGTTAATAAAACCCATTGTTCTGTTAACTTTTTAAGTTACTTAAAAATAAAAATAAAACAAGCTTCACGAATATCAAAGACTGGCCTTTGACTGATGTAAGAGAACTCAGCAATGCATTCATGATAGCAACTTACGCTTGGTCCAGTGAACCCCATTATTGCCTGCAAATTTAGACTGCTGACTAGCAAATAATTTTAAGTGACATGTTTCTGCCTGCTTAATGGGAACAAATGATTTTCCCAAGAATAGTATTGTTTTTTTATAGTGAATAAGATTTTCAGTCTACTGTCCTGGAACCATAAGAACTGGCAGTGTATGAATTACACTTCCACATCCCTTAATGATGTCAGTACTGTTTCACAAAATGTAATGTCCATCTCTGTAGTACAGCTAAACTGGTGCACAGTTAATCATAGCAGTATTGTCCCACAACATATAAAGTACATCTGTACAATATGAGGAATGATGGGGCATAGTCTGTAGTGTAGTTTTACATCAAAAAACACCTTAAAGTATTAGGCATCAGATCAAAGATATTAATTACAGAGGACACTCACTCTTATTCAGTATAATAAATGTCACCTGTGACCTCCTCTTACAGTATTATAGTCAACCAGCCTCTTCATGTTCTCTTGTCCAGATTACCTTTCATTTCAAAACGTAAAGACCTTAGTCATTCCATGCAATAAAATTAGAGAGATTAAGTAAGGAAACCAACACATGACTTACTTCAATGGTGGATGTTTTAAGCAGTGCAATCTGGTCTTCCCTTGTTAGCTCTAAGAAGCCAGGCAGCTGTTTGGCAAAATCAACAATTTCTTGAACAGATACAATAGCTAACTCTGTGAAATGAGCAAAGCGCTGTTGCCTTGCCTCGCGATTCAGAGGATCCAGACTCTGTGGCCATGGCTATAAACAAAAGCATTCAGAAATAGATTTATTCATGTTTAATGTTAGATGAATGTGTGCAAAGATGCAATCAGTGACACGTTTTGCTGTAATTCATCTTAGACAACAGAGTCAAATCGCCAGAAAGACTTTTAGAAGGCAGTCGAAGAGCAACTCTACCCTACAGAATCTCTGTAAACGAGATTCACTTATGGCAATCCTTCAGCAGAAATCTTTCTTTTTTAATAGTCCTTTTAAGACATACTATATATCTCAGAAATCCAGACAATGGCAGTACATGGCAACATACAAAAACAATTGACTCTTCAATGTTATGATTTAATGATAGAATATTCACTATTCCAAGTGGCTATGATATCACAAACAGCAAATGTAAGCAGAGGGCAGTCTGACACATTATTTGGTATTCTGAAAATGGCTACAAGGAGATGACAGCAAAAACAGAACATAACTGGAATGGAAATACTTTGTGAATTGCACATCTTTTGCATTTTAATCTTTTACAGATGGCAAGGCAAATTTCACATAATTACTGCTGCAAAGAGCATATATTTTTTTATATAACCAGGTTGGAATACTCAAATATGACGGCTCCCATGCAGGTTTCTAGGCATGATGAAAAAGTGCTAAGAAGTATCACATGCATGCATATATAGTAAGAAGCAAAAGACAGGACAGAAATAATGATTCAAAGCTCTTGTTTCCCTGGGAATCACTTCTGTGTGAAGCTTGCATATCCTCTTTTTGTCTGCATGGGTTTTCATTGGGTACTGTGGCTTCCTCTCACTTACCATAGACATGCTGTTAAGTAATCTGGCAGTCCTTTAACTTACCATTACCATGTGTGTGTGTGTGTGTGTGTGTGTGTGTGTGTGTGTGTGTGTGTGTGCAATGCCATGTATCACACAGTATGTTGTGTGTATGTGTGTATCTGTGTGTATCTGTGTGTGTGTGTGTGTGTGTGTGTGTGTGTGTGTGTGTGTGTGCGCAATGCCATGTACCACACAGTATGTTATGTATCTGTGTGTATCTGTGTGTGTGTGTGTGTGTGTGTATCACACAGTATGTTGTGTGTATCTGTGTATCTGTGTGTGTGTGTGTGTGTGTGTGTGTGTGTGCGCGAGATGAACTGGAGTATCATTTAGTATTAGTTCTCTGCCTTACCCCCATTGAGTTTCTAAATGAATGCTGAAACAGGCTCGGCACCCTCATAGCCCTGAACAGGACACCACAGACACTAAAGAATGAATACATGAACTTAACTGAATTAACAGTGCAGTAGACAAAAACTCTTACTGATCTAACACCAGCTGACAGAGTTGTTGCCAGCACTTGTTTTGCCACTTCAGTTCTTGGCTGGGGTGCCTACTGAGTGGAATCTACAACTCCTCTCTGTGTCACTGGGTACTCCCCATTCCTCCCATATCCCAAAGCTGTGCAGTACTTGAACAAGCAGTCCCCTAAGATGCTCAAAGGTGGGCACTTGTGTCAGTTTTATGTGTGTATGTCCCATAATAAGTTGACATCCCATTCAAGAACAGCTTCTATGTTTTGCTCATAGGTTTACAAGTTCATAGATTAGTACTATGCTAACTGCCTTTGTGGGTCATTTTGAGCCTAGCCAATTATCCCATATGAGAATCATACCCTGCACCTCACGACTATCAGATAAACACCTTAACCATTATACCAACCTCACACCCCTGTGACCTCTGTGTGCTAGGACAGGCTCTGTCTTGCATTGAATTAAGCAGGTAATTGGAGAATGAATGTATGAATGGATGACATAACAATGCTTTCAGGGATTCATGATGATTAATCAAACAAAATTTGTCCAACCAACAATAAATTCAAAGAACTATTCATGCATGCCACTTTCAATGAATACCAAATTATGCTTTGTTTTTGCAGGGAGGCAAACCCTCCAGCATACCCCATGTGGTTTGAGACCCCTCTGAACATACATACACACACACACAGACACAAACTTATTTATACAAATTCTATGGCTGCATTACAGTGGAGAATGTGCAAAAAAGTAATGTTTTACTGAAAGTGGCTTTCAGAGATATTTCCAGTACAGTATTATCCATCAGACAAATTACAATTGAAAACTTGTCAAGCTCCCATTTAGAAAGAGAGTCTGTTTTGTCACGGCATTAAAAATCCCTCAACATTTGGAGAAATTAATTCAGAGAAAAAAATATATGCTTTAAAATACATTTGCATGAGAACTTACCATAACAGTTGATGTTTGATCACTGTTGCACTATTAGTAGCAGACATGATATCCTGCCAAGGATAGCAATACATGTAGTCAGTGTACCAACATCTGGGTGCCTTCCACTTGCACTGTACTTCTGATGTATGACCAAAGCTCAAGACAGCTAGGAGGTAAATAAAGACTGTATGGGCATGAACTAACTCAGGACTTTCTTGCTCCAAATGAAAAAAAAAAATGATCCTGAAGCAGAAAAATAGGTAAATTATATACAAAAATAGATGCTATACAGATGCCAACAGGAAGTAGGGAAAGAAGGAAAGATCCATCCATGCTGACCAAGGATAAGAAAAGAAAGAAACAAGGGGAAAGCAGCATGGCATGTAATACTGCAACAGTGAACAGTCAGCCATCTGGTGTTTAGGTAAATTCATACACAACTGTACAATACCCTTCCTTAGTTCATTGCTGAAGTATTACTAACAGTTGAGAAGATTCCCAAAGCTGCATAAAAGGAGACAGAGGTGGTTTGAGTAGATGAGTTGTGGTCTAAGATTCCTTGAAGGATGAATCTAGCAAAACCTATTTAATTCCTGTCACAGCTCTTCTTCCAACTTACATGGCTAAACTCAATATTAAGTCTAAATAAAAACAGAAGTGGTTCCACATGGCAGGAAATTATTGCAGAAGAAATTTATTGCAAAAAGTAAGCGCTTTTGCAAATAACATTCGCTTCTTCAGTAAGCACTTTCGCGAATAACATTCGCTTCTTCAGACTGAAGAAGAGAATGTTATTCACAAAAGCGCTTACTTTTTGCAATAAATTTCTTCTGCAATAATTTCCTGCCGTGTGGAACCACTTCTGTTTTTATTTTTACTATTATTGATCTACTTTAGTTGATTCCCTTGTCTACTCAGAGGCTTGCCTGTTTTTCAATATTAAGTCTCTTTATTTTCTCCTAAAACTATTCATAGATTACATCAAACTGTGTTTCCTTTAACACCACTCATTCCTCTAAACATGTTGTCTGTCCTATAATTACCCTATTATATAATATAATATTATATATTATCCTATAATTCTTCAGTCTTTGTCTTTCTACTGTAAAATGCCTTCACCCTTCCAATTAGGCTAAATCCCCGTGTGCAAAATGCTCCAACAATCTTCCATTTAATAATGCCTCCTTGCTCTTCCTAATTATAATCTTTTCCACTCTCTCAGTAATACCCCCTTCATAACCCTCCTTTGCTTTACACACTAAATATCTTACACTGCTTTGTAACTATTACTTAATCATTAAGTTAAGTCACTAATTTGCATTGTATTGTATTATATTTTCTGTATTGTTTACATTTGTTATTTTATTGTTAGAATGTGTAATTTTGTGGAGCTTTTTCCCTGGGCTTCTGCCAAAATGGGGTGTTGTACAACCCACTCAGGACATCCTGGTACTCAAATACAAATAAATAAACCATCTTTAGCCCTGGAAAAAACATCCAAGTTTAGAACACCAAGTAGCTGGTGATTTAGAATCCAGCCCTTTGAAAAAAATCTCCAGAAGAAGCAACAGCTCTTGTGGAATGAGCTTTTGAAAGACATGGCAGTCGTTTCCATGAAAGGTATAATGAAAAGAAATAGCATTAGAAATCCACTTTTCAATGCTTTGTTTAGATCTGGAAGACCCAGCTTCTTTTCCTGAAAAGAGAGAAAGAGTTGATCAGACTTTCTGATATCCTCATTTTGTCAAAGTAAAAAGTAAGTTGCCTATGGACATCTAAAGAGTTTTGGAGTCTCTCTTCTTTGTTTTGGGGAGATGAAAAAAGGTGGTAAGATTGATGGACTGGTCCAAAGATATATATCACTGACCACCTTAGGCATAAAGGAAGGGTTAGTCCTAAGGGTTAACGTGTCCTTGTGGAAGATGAGAAAAGATGGAAATTCCATAAGTACTGGAAGTACTAGCAAAACAGTCTTTTAAATATAGAATTTAAGAGGACTCGGGTTCAAATGGTACAAGAGTGGGTTTTTCTAAGACATAATTTAGGTCCCAAGGAGGAGGCATAACTCTTCTTTGTGTCCAAATGTATAGGACACCTTTCAAAAACTGCTTGACCTCAAAACATGCAGGTCGATGAGGATCTAAGGGCAGAGAGGCAAAGTTGAGTGACAAATGCACTTTGATAGAAGAAATGCAAGTGCAGAGCTGAGCAGCTCACACAAGTAAGAAAAAAATGGCAGGGCTACCCATTTGATAAGCACCCTGTTTTTTTCTTCTTCTGACATGAAACAATAAATCTTTTCCATTTGGAAATATAAGATTTCCATATAGCAGGGCTTCTAGTCTCCAGTAATACTTAAAGCATGTCCACTTACAAAAGGTCCCTGAATGGAAACAAAATTCTATCATCCAAATGGTTTGAATGGTTAACAGCTTAGGGTTTGGATATTTGGATGCATTAGTAAACCCTTGTGTTATGTGAGCAAGTCCATCTTGTGTGGCAACTTTTGATGAGTGCACAGGGCCTAGTGAAAGAGAAGAGGAGACCAGTGCTGCCTGGGTGAAAAGGAGTCACCAACAAAAATTTTGATTTGTCTTTCAAGATTTTGAGGAGGATTGGAATCAGAGGGATGGGAGGAAAGGCATAACGGAGTGTCACCTTCTATGAGAAGGGCATGGCATCCATCTTCCATGCTTCTGGGCATGGTACTCTGGAACAGAACAACCTCAGCTGCCTGTTCTGAGTGTAGATGAAGAGATCTACTTGAAGAGTACCCCACTGATGGACAATGTGCAGGAAGACCTCTTTGTTTAACACCCATTCATGATGGTCTGCCTTGGACCTGCACAGGAAGTCTGCTACTATGTTTCTCACCATTGGAATGGAAACTGCCTGTAGAGAAATACTGTAATGGATAACAATGTCATAAACAGTCATGGCTGACCTACAGAGGTGATAGGACTGTATGCCCCCTGCTTGTTTACATACCACACAACTGTGGTGTTATCTGTGTACACTTGGAAAGGGCCAGTTGTCCAAAGGTAGTTCAAGGACTTAAAGTGTCAAAATGAACACCTTTATTACCATGTTGTTTAAGTAGATAGTATTGTACATGGCCTGTCTAAAGCAGGGAAGCCTTTTACTGCTTTATTAGTTTATGTGATTAAAGTACAAGCAAAATACAGAGAAGGGTGAGAAATGTGTGCTCACTGTATGTGCCTAATATGGGTACTTTCTAGTGTATAAGCAGTAAAATGGCCTCATGTTTTGCTAGGCACTTGTCATTTTTTATCAAAAAATTTGGGATCTGTACAGCTGGTTATAGTACCCTGCTGTTTCTTTATAATGAGCTCAAATTTTGAGAACTGTATTACTCTTTTGCATATTATGGTCTAAATTGAAGCCAGTTTTGAGACAAGCCATGTCAGTGATGCTTGCAGGAACTGTAAAGGACAACCCCACCCCTCTAAATTGCCTCTGATTTCTCTAATCAACTGACTGTAAACTAATGCCTTTGAATACCACATTTGCTTTTAATGTATTTCTTTTTGCATGGTACTGCTTCTATACTGCATGTATGCAGTTTGGTTGGACACATTCCAAAGGCATTATATACATGTTATGTCACTGCATACATAAACTATGAAGTTCGCATTGCTTCCCTCTGAATCCTAGAGATTTTTGTAACCACACCTTTTAGTCCTAGATCAATGTATTTTGTAATCAGCATGCAGTGTTTGCGAATCCTGCTCTGGGGGTGAGGTTATGCTGAACAGTTCTGCAGGCATAAAGCAGAAATATTTAAGGTCTTGTTTATCTCACAAGTAGTACATTTATGAAGACTGAACACTGTCTTGTCTGCATGCTATGCTACAGAGATGATTTCCCTGGCATGTTGATATAACCACCTTTGTAAAATGGACAGCAAAGGAAGGAGGTAGCAGAGGGGATCCAGTTGTAAAAGTCTAAGGAACAATAGAAGAACCTGAATTTGAATTACAGTGAAAAAACGTTGAGTTAAGGCACAGATTTCCAGATTGTGCCTTGCTGTTCTAACCACTAGGTCACAAGGTCTGCCACACTTCCAGGTTCTTTTGGTTACTTTAAGATATTAGAATTTACAGTCCACAGCTGAAAATGGTTGCTTGAGACTAGACTACCATCTTAAATAAATAATTAAGCACAAATAAATAAATACATTGTCCCAGGCCATTGCTGCCTCAAGTTAAACTGTATTAGTTTTGATACTAAATGTGATAGTTTCAGCCACAGCATAATTATAGGTTGACTATCTGGCCACCTGATCTGACTAGATACAAATCTGAAATTATATACATTGTGTACTAGTTATTATCTTTGTAACTGACTTACTAAGGTCACCTTGCACTATTAAGACAGTCATGTGCAAACTTTTCTTAAAAAGAAACAGTGACAGATACTTGGTTTACTGCTTCAAGCTGCAATTCTTTATTTTGCTGCTGCAAGATGTTTTTTTAAGATATGTGCTTGAGTAACTATACATTTCAGGACACATTATCTTTCCCTGTGATGTTCTCCTGAGCCAAGTAATGATCTGAGGGAACATGAATCTGTCAGCATTATTGATCTGCCAGAAAATATATAACTAGACTGTACAACACTCCTGAAGTTCCGGTCCTTCAGCATACTGATTTAACATGCTTTTTCAGTTTACATGGTTGGCAAAAAGACTGCTCAAATGAGTTGCAAGTGTTGAAAATTCGAACAGGAAAGATGAGGGTGAAACCTTGATACATGGAAGGCTTAGCAGAAGTTAGCTTATGGGGGTAAAACTGACAACATTGATCCAGATAAAATATATAAAGTCTTAGGATCATCGGTTTAGTAGAGATGACTGAAAAAGGAAATGTGATATGTTTTTGATGGTAATCTGTCTGATGGATAATACTGATAAGGAAATATTGCTGAAAGCCACTTTCAGTGGCCATAAACTTTTTTTACTTTTCTCCACTGTTGTGTGACCATGGAGTTGATATATATGTTAGTTGGGGTGTGGGGATCTCCCTCACATGGGATGCTGGGGGGCTTGTTTGCCTGCATAGAAAGCTTTTTTTTTTTGTTATTCTCTGAAATTGGCTTTCAGAGTTTTTGTTCAGTGTACAAATTTTGTTTGATGAATCATCATGAATCCTCTTAAACTGGGCCATGTTTGAAGATAATGAAATAAGTAATGTTCCAACGTTTGATGTGTGCTAACAGTGCTCAGCACCTCAAGGTGTACTGTCTCATTCTGTAGTCTGTGGGAGAACTACCTGTACTGATAGCATATTTAACTATGCTTGAATATTTTTTTAATAATTAGCCAAACTGCTCCCAGAACTATATGAAGTTTCTCAGAGTCATTGTTCCATGATGAATTGGATTCTATTTGCATGCCTTGATATTTTATAATTTTATGACTCTCAGTGTGTAGGACACTGTAGTAACTACTTATATATTTTCTTGTTCAATTACACTACATGGTGAACCCTGTTTTTCCCATTTTACATGGGATCGGAGTGTTGCACCAACATTAATGAAAAACACCTAAATCATGAATAAAATGTAAATCAGTAAATCACATGCAGTTTAATAGATTGTGTGCTGGCACAATATGCCAGTACAGTCCACTCATAGCTCTCTGTATAAATATCTATGCAGTGTATTTCATAGAATTGTTGATAGCTGTGGCTGCAGTAACATAAGAGTTGAAGTCCTTGCAGAGATGAACAGCCACTGCAGAGCTGGCAGAACTGTTTCAGATGCCATGGTCTAATTAGTGAGATTTTGCAGCTGCTGACAGTACGGATAGCAGTGTTATACAGGCCTGTATAATAAATGATACAAATTAGTAAGTGGAATGAGCAGAACAATTCTGTCTTGTCCTAATTTGATACTAGCAGAAAGCAATGTCTGTAAAGAAAAACGTTTGTAGCTACACTTACACTTCTTGTACTGAGTAAGAATACATTACATGAAAAGTCAATGAAGCACAACAACAAACTGTAAGTCCTACATTTAAAACAAACACTGAGTTTCATCAGATTGACTGCACATCCCCCCAACCTAATAAAGAGAGATTTTACTCCCACATTCTACTTTAAACATACCGACTCTGAGGATGAACTGAGTTAGAAAAGGGACCTCAGTTTTGACGCACTGCAGTCTCAAAGAGTGGAGTGGTCAATAACCTCTTATGTTCCCTTCAGTAACACAGAACATTGTGTGTACTTAATAGACATGTCTAAATGTATATCTGGAAGTAAATTGCAGGTTTAGCGTACACTCCCTAGCCAGGACAGCCAGCAGCCAAAAGTAATCTCTTCTCCCACCTACCATACCCTCGCCTCTCATTGCCTCTGTATGTATTTCTCCTATCTTTTCCCTCCTATTACTTCTTGTCCTGCTAGCCCCTATGAGTAGCCATGATTGCAATATATCCTACTGACCAGTAGGTGCCACCCTCTTCCCATGACTAATCTCCTTGAACACATGTCTTACTATCTTAGCATATAACTCTCAGGCATTCCCCAGTTTTTCCTACACTTATCTCTCCTGCAGTCCCACTCTATCCTTCTACCTTACACTGCTTATCTCTCTATCAACTCTCCCATCCATCTCTCCCAAACTTACCTTAGCAGTTAGCACTCTACTGATTGTTCTCCTGGGGTTCAGTCCTTCACTGGCTCTACCCACTCTGTTCGCCCTGCAGGCTCACTTGTCTCTAGACACACTGGCTGTTCAATGGTTCCAATCATACTTAGACAACAGGCAGCAGGCTGTCCTATGAGAGAACAACTTATCCTCCCACCTCCCAATTGCCCTTGGGGTCCCTCAAGGCTTCATATTAGGCCCTCTCCTATTATCTATTTTTATAAATGACCTGTACTCTGTTATAACTCAAGCTACTTGTATCCAATATGCAGATGATTCCACGCTAATATGCTCTGCCACCTCGCCATCTATCCTAGAGTCCATAACCTAAAATGTGTTTAACACAGTGGAGAAATGGCTTCTACATCGATGCCTCATTCTGAATCCCCAAAAAACAAAACTGTTACTATTCACTCCCACACATAGGGCCTCCCCACTTAATTTTACTGTCACATCAAGCAATGGCACTATTATATCTCCTGATTATACTACTAAACTTCTTGGGGTTCTAATTGACAACAACCTTACCTTTTATTCCCATATTAATAGTACTAAAAAATAGTCAACAAAAAGCTAGGATCCCTATATAGGTTTTAATCCTTTTTGTCACCACTAGCCAGAACCACCATTGCCCAGTAACCACTTAAACTCTACCCTGCTCTATGCCTCGCCTATATATACGAAACTATGCAAAAACAACATCAATAAGCTAGCAATCTCCTACAATAATATTGCCAGATTTGCAACTGGATCTGCCTTCAGAGCCCATCATTGTGATAATCTGAAGCAGCTAGGATGGCTAAAACTGCCAAATATCATAATATTTAATCAACTAACAGTTGCCCACGAGATCCTGTACCAACCTACTAACACACCAATACTTACTAACCTAATCACCCCTATAACAACCTCAAGACTTTACGCTCATCAAATAAACTACTTGTACAAATAGGTAAAGCTAACAACTTGGCTGGTGACTCCTTGTTCGCCAATACAGTTGGAAAAAAAACTGGAACTCCCTCCCAAAAGACCTAACCACCATTACCTCTACAACATTACTTAAAAGCAAATTGAAGCTATACCTTAAATCACAGTGGCTATGCCCTTGTTCTAACCCTATCTAACTACTCCTAATTCCTCAAAGCATTTATTATCATTACTGTACAAACTAGTTACTTTTCTGTTAACTATTAAGAGAATGTATAACCTACCTACTTTTTTCTGTCAACTACAATGAACATATTCTCTTATACTAATTTTTTAGCAAAATATTTGCATGGCTGACCATAGCTGAAATGTACCATAATTCTGTTTACAGAAATGTAACAAAATGTAATGAATGGGATGATTATCTGTACATTTAGCTGCATTTGTAAATGTCCCATATTATAAATAATAGTGTGTTTTTTTTGTTTGTTGGAGCTTTTCTCCCCGGGCCTCCACTGAAAATGGACATATATCCAGTTGGACTAGCCCGGTCAACAAATGTAGAATAAATAAAATAAATAAATAAATAAATAAACACAGAAAGAGTTATAATCTGCAGTGAACCATTTTTAGACATGAGCTGGGCACAAAGAAAAGTTACTACCATACATGTACACTGGATATGGGAAACACCCACTCACTATTAGATAATAGGACAAATGCTGCAATACTACCCTCATGGTAGTATAAGTATTTGTTCAAACTCAATTCACTGAGCCATGCCTTGAACAAACCATTGAAAAACATTTTCTCTCATATAAGAGAGAGTATTTTTTCATTAAAGGTTGCTATGGCCAAGAATTTAATTTACCTGAACTGCAGTTACTAAAACAAGAGTTAGATTGTGGAAAAACTGTTCTAACCTCTTTTGGATTAACCTGCATAAATAGGTATCAGATAGTTTCCATTCTCAAACAGAAGTCTTTATTTCTTTGGATGGATTTTTCATGTTTTTAAGTTACTTATATTGCATGGCAGCTGCACTCTTGCTCATAGGAGATGCCCATTAATCTAAATTATTTCTATAGTTATACAAGGAGTACAATCACGTTTTCTATCCAAAGAATTTATGCTGGATTTAAAATTGCAAAGTTACTTCTCACATTTGAACAGGTCAAACATTCAGTACTTCAACTGGCTGAAAACACTTTCTGCTGCTTATTACTGCTCTGTGAGATACTGAAATGAAAGCAGTATTTGTTCTAGAATGATTTTATCTGCAGCATTTAGCTCCTTGCTTAGGAGTGTTTTTTTTCCCAATAAACACCTTTATTAAATTATCACATATGACATAGGCAATCTTACATTTACATAAATGAAAAACAAACAACACTGACACCACTTTAATTGCAAATATTATGCATCACAGACACCATTGAAACAACTGTAGATGCAAACATTATATATCACTTATACTCTATCATATGGCTCATTCAAATCTTGCCTCTTAAACCTTGTTCCTTCTCTGCATATATTGTTCTCATAATTCCCATTTTTTCCTATGTAGTTTGCTCCTTCCCTTTTCTAAAGATCCCATTTCCAGTTGTTTTATCTCTGCTACTATATTCACTACTTCTAATAAAGTTTGTCTAGACTTTGATTTCCATTTTCTAGTAATTGCTTTTTAGGCGGCCAACATAATTAGACTCAGAAATGCTTTACTATGTTCAGGCAATTCTGATTCTGTATCACAGCTCAAAAGAAATCATCTCCCCAGTCAATCCAATCCACTCACCCAACATATCCAACACAGTGGTCCGCAGGAAATCCCTAACATCTGCCAGTTCACTACACTTCCAAAAAATATGTTCCCAGCCACTTGAAATCTGCCCATCACACCTCCAACATTTGCTGTCCACATGAGGAAAAATTCTTTGGAGTCTTCTTGGGGTATAAAAATACCTATGCAAACACTACTAGGCAAAGATCCAAAATCTTATAGACTTAGTTGCAGATTTGGGAGATACACATATATCCCTCCATTGTCTCTTTCTGAATTGCTTATCCAATCTCTCTTCCCAATCCTTTCTAAGCTCCTCTGATTGATTCTTATATTTATCATGCAATGTATTATATGCTCTACTAATTATTCCTTTTTAACTGCAGCTTTTGTTTTAGATGCTATTAAAAACTCTACCAGTGCTTGTCTTTCATTAAGATCCCCCTATTTATTTCTCTTTGCCTATACTCTGATATCAGTCTTTGACAGGGAAAGCAATCTTTAAACTGCAGTCCAAATAAATTCTTGGCCTCTCCCCATTCTATTACCTTTCCCTTTCTAGTTATTTGCTTCCAATACCTTGGTTCATTTGCCAGTTTCCTCCAGTAAACTCCAGCCCCCTCTTGCCTATTATCTGTATCTCTAGCCACAGTCATCTCTATAGGCAGAATCTCTTTTCTCCATTCTCGTGCTGGTTTAGTTCTTAGAATACTCCTGGCTATTTTATGAATATAATACTCTGTATGTTTTTTGTTGTTCTCCTTAATAGTCTATATCCAAAATCCCAAGCTCTCCTTATTTCTTGAGCTTCCCCCTTGTATCATCATCATCCTTTCTACTTTTTGAATTATAGTTTTCTTCTTGTGCTATGTATAAGAGCCTTAACTGTGCTGCTCTAAAATACCCCCTCAAATTAAGTAATCCTAGTCTGCCTTGTTCTACTGGAAGAATTTTCTTATCCCACTTGTCCCTTGCTGTCTTCCCTTCCCAGATAAAATCCTTCAACTCTTTTTTAATTGCTATCCACAGCTTCGCCTCTGGTTGATGAAAATATACCTGACCTGTGTATAAGACTAAAGGGACTGAAAACATTTTAATTGCTTGTATCTTAGTATCCATATCCATATAACAAAGCTTCCAGTTTCTCAATTTTTGTATTATCTTCTGTTTAGTCTCTTCCCACATATCCTTAGCTGCCACAGCAGAGTCATTTCTAATCCATACTCCTAAATGCTTCATTTTATCATGTCCCAATAAATATGCATATTGTTGGACAAATTCATTTGTGGGTACATAATTTACCGCTATTGCCTTTGTTTTAGCTTCATTAATTTTGTATCCCGAGAAGATTTGAAACTGTCTTAAAATATTTCACAACACTGAAATGTCCCTTTCTGGTTTTGTCATGTATAAAATAATAAAAAAACTCTCGTGGAAGGCACTCAAGATACCAAATAACCAAAACAGAGTGCGGACAGCTCGAAAGAACCTTCAATTCTTCTGATTTTAAAAAACGGTTTTAATGACAACAAACGGACTTCTACGAACATCCACATAAACGCTATTAATACACAACCATAGTATGCATTTTCGTCCAGCATAATAGACTTCATCAGACAAATGACAATACTTAATTGGGCATTTAAATATCATACTAAGCAAACATTAACCAATGAAACATGAAATACATCCTTCAAATGTGCAAATCAAACAGTCCTACCTCATAAATAATTAAGTAGTTAATACATTTCCATTATATGAATCTGTTTAAAAATAAAATTCTTACACCTCATATACAATACTTAATATATATCTTAATAAATAGATAAAATATATTTAAATATGTCCTGAATAAATTAATTCTTAAATATTGAATGAAATATATGTAAACTTAAAAATATATAAAATATATGTTATAACTTAAAACAGTGTGATACAATGCAATACAAGCGCCATCTGGTTGAAACCACTTACTAACACTCAAATTTTGTTAGCTTTTATTTTTAACAAGGATACTATACTTAAAAAATCATTTAAGCCAGGTTTTTTACCTGCTTCTAAATGTATTTGCCACCACAACTCCTTACTTTCCAAAATCTCTTCCCAATTACCACCCCTAGCGTCCTGTTTGACATGTTGGAGGACGAAGAATTGAAATTTGCAACCTATACAATTTCTGCTATGTTTGAACAAAGCATTTGTCTCTTTCTCCTTTAAAATATCGTAAGAATGTTCGTATATTCTTTTCTTTAGTTCTCTTTCAGTTTTTCCTACATAGTAGGAGGGACATTTATTACAAGTAGCCAGATACACCACTCCTTTGGTGTCACAATTATAAAAGCCTTTACTTTTAATTAATAATTTTTTACTTTCTAAAAAAATTTCACTTTTATTACTAATGTAGGTGCACTGTTTGCACCTACCACATTTAAAAGTTCCAACTTTTTTATTAATGTTAGTCTGAAATGTATTCTTTTTCCTTTTCTCTAACATATTCTTTAAACTTCTAGAATTCCTATAAACTACCTTTGGTTTAATATTATTAATTTCTTCAATGTCCGTAAAGGCTACAAATTTATCCCATTCTTTTTGTAGTGTGTCTCTAACTTTAAAATTATACATATTGTATTCCACTATTAACTTTCTTTGAGATTTTTCCTCCATACTCGTAACATTATTCTGTCCCTCTTTAACTGTCAAAAATTCATGTACTCCTATAATAGGTTTAAATCTATCACCCCTACCCTCTTCTACTTCCTTTCTAATCTCAGACACAAACTTTCTCGGATACCCCCTTTCAATAAACATCTTTTGCAATTTATTACATTCCTTTACAAAATCCTTATTTTGGCTGGTCATTCTCGATCCCCTCACAAACTGCCCCTTTACTATGTGTCTTTTGCAGTGCAGGGGATGAGCACTATCAAAGTGCAAATATGAATTACAATAGGTATCCTTTCTGAATACCTTGGATTCAAAACCTTGTTTCTCCTTATTCTTACTTACTTCTATATCCAAGTACTGTAATACATCTGAGTTAACACTGTACATAAATTTAAGAAAGTTGGTGGTATGACTAATATACTCCATGAATTCTAAAAACTTTTCATGTCCCCCAATCCAAAAGATAACTATATCATCGAGGAATCTTCGATACAATAACCATTCTTTGTTAAAATCGGAATTCAAAACAAACTTCTCCTCCCATTTTGACAACACTATGTTTGCGTATGTGGGTGCACACGCCGCCTCCATGGAAACTCCCTCTTTCTGTTGGAAATATTCTCCATCAAAGACTAAAAAATTATATCTTAATATGATATCCATGAGGGCTACTGACAATATTTTTTCATTTTGAGTCATAGTGTTGTCCAAAAACACACTTTCTTCAAACATTTCCATCCCACTATTGTGTGGAATATTCGAGAAAAGATCCACAATATCAATAGTAATAAACAACAAATCTTCACTATAAGTTCCTGGAGAAAGTTGTTTCAAAAAATCCCAAGAATCTTTAAGAATAATTTTGTTATTGACCCAAATATGTTTAGTTTTAGAGTCTACATATTTTGCTAGAGGGGTCGTTTTTGACCCTTCAGCCGTAACTATAGGTCTAAGTGGGGGGTCTAACCAATTCTTATGTACTTTAGGGATACCAAACATAGTTGCTATTCTCGGTTTATACACAGTGAGAAACTTAAATAAGTCAAGATCCATAATACCTTCAAACATATAATCCTTTAACATAATATCTATACGTTGGTATGCTACATTGACTTCATTTTTAGAAACCACTGTGTATTTGTGTTCATCCCTAAGTATCATATTCATCTTCCCTTCATATATGATGTTGTCCATTATTACTATCCCCCCACCTTTGTCCGGCTTCATCACTCTTATGAAGTCATTGTTCATTAATTCCACTAGGACTTTATTCTCACCCTTCTTTAAATTGTTCATATGTCTATATTTGTTCTTGACTTGCAATTTTCTAATATCTTCTTCTAATATTGTTTCAAAATTCTTTAACTGTGGTAAAAGGGGTGGGTTGTAAATGGATTTTCTTCTCAAATCCGTCTTATTACTTCCATTCTCAAAACCATTTCTACTTGCTAAAACACCTAGATTGATTTTCCTTACAAAGAGTTTTGTATCTAAAATAGTGGTGGCTATATCTCCCTTATTCCATGGTATGAATTTAACTCCTTTACTAAGCAAATTAAAATGATCCTTGTCCAAAATAAAGTTACTATAATTATAAATAGAAAAATCTTTGTAAGTGTGTTTGATATTATCAGTCACAATCTCATCAGCACCTGTTACACTAGTTGATGTGGAGGGGCTGTCTAAAACCTCCCCCTCCCCCTTCTCCCCCCCCTCATATAAAAATTTCCCCTTCTATTTTGAGGTGTAAATCCTCCATCCACTTCCCTTTCTAAAGGAGGAAATTCCTGTTCATAATAACTATTTCTCCTATAGTTATTGTGAGAGGTGTCCTGTTTATTCCATTTTTTATTAGTAATGTTAAAATCTTTTTTAGGGACGGATGGTCTAGGGTAATTATTACCAGATTCATATTCCAACATGTCTCTGTTCAATTTTCCCATCTTCCGTTGTATAACTTCCTCACATTTCCCATCAATTTCTTGTCTAATTTTAAAATACTTATTTCTTTCTTCCCTAATACCATGTATTAGGTCTTTCTTAATACAATTATCAAGCTCATCTATCTCTTTTCCCAAACTATCTTGTTTTCTTTCATTTTCTTCTATTATTAGTCTAACTATATCTAAACCACACTGGTTAAAAACTTTTAACAAGCTCATGTGAAAAACAGATCCCTCTTGCACATTATTCGGATATTTGCATACACGAAGTCCCTTAGGGACAATCTCCTTCTTTAAACATTCTTTTAAGTATGCATTTTCAATGTTTATTATTTTAAATTTAGTCATTAACGTTTTTAATTTATCTATTTTAACAAAATAAGGCTCTCCATCTGTATTCTTAGAGCCAACATTTTTATCAGTACTAAATAAAAAGTGTCTTTTTAGCCATTCAGACGTAGTAACAGCATTAGTGTTCATAAACACAGTACCTGTACTTGAACCCTCAGAAGTCGGCTTCTTAGGACGAGCTCCAGCTTCCAGTGAATGCTCGCTTCTCCCCTCAGCCCCTTCAGGTTCAGTACCAAATATAGATGGTGTATTCATAGGGTTAAAATTAGTTCCTTTTCCTTGAAAAAAGTCGCCGGCTTCATCTTCGTCGCCCATAAGCTCCCTTTTTCTTTTATTGTTGTGAAACTGCAACCCTTCGGTTCCGTTTTCGTTTCTGCAAGGTCCCGTTTTACTTTCCTTACTTATGTATAAAATAATATCATCTGCAAATAGAGCCAGCTTTTCCCGATTATCATACCAATTATATCCTTGAATTTCTGAATCCCTTATTTTCCTTGCCAGTGGTTCTAAAAATAGTGTTTACAACAAAGGAGAAAAAGGACAGCCCTGCTTCATTCTTCTACTCAAGCATAAGTTATCAGAGATGACCCCGCCCACTTTCATTTTCACTCCCGATCTCTCATATATACTCTTAATAAACCTTATAATTGTATCAGGGAAAGCAAATACTTCCATTGCCCTGCTCATGAAATCCCAATCTACTATGTCAAATGCATTCTCTGCATTAAGACTCACCAACAACAGTGGTATTGTCTTACTTCCCTCTGGATCAAAAATGTTCTGTTAATTTTGTCAAATGTTTGCCTCCCCTCCACAAAACCACACCGATCCATACCTATTAATTCTGGTATCACTTTTGCCATTATTTTAGCCATTGTAGACATAAACACGATATAATCATGGTTTAGTACTGAAAGTGGCCTGTATGAAGCTGGATCTGATGGATCTTTACCCTCTTTAGGTATTACAGTTACTACTGCTTTCTTCCAGGATGCTGGTATTTCTCCTCCTTTTAAGATACTGTTAAACAAAACTTTCCAGATCTTTATCAGTTTTTTCCCTCCTAGCTTCCAAACTTCCACAGGAATACCATCTATTTATAGGGATTTTCCTGTAGATTGGTTATACATAGCCATGTTTATCTCATCACTTCGTATCCTAATTGTTAGCAATTAAGCCTCATCTACCTCTAACCTTGGCATATTTAATTCTTCCATAAACATTTCCATTTGTACCTTTTCTTGATTTTCATATTTCTCTACTTTATACAAACATTCATAAAATTTCCAAAATATTTCTAATACTTCCACAAGATCTCTTATCTTCCTTGTTATAGGTTCACTAAGCTTTGTGAGAGCCCTTTCCGCTTTTAGTTGCCTGAGTTGTTGTGCTAAAAGTTATTGTGCTCTAGAATTATTATCAAAAAACAGTTGCTTAACAGCAATCTTTCTAAACTCATGCATATTACTGAGGTAATCCCTTATTTTCTGTTTAGCATTCTGCATTTGCTATTCTTGTTTTGTGAGATTCCCCCTATTCTGCAATATTTTAACATTTGTCACTCCCTCTAAATAATTCTTGTTACTTCTTAGCCATATCTTTTTTCTTTTATTTCCACCCTATTTTTAAATTCCCTTTTAATTTTATCCCACTCCCTAGCTATATTTTCAAAAGACATTACTATCTTCTTTAATAATTACTGAATAATTTCCACTACACAGTCCTTAAGTTCTTCTCTTTTCAACAGATAGGTGGGAAAGTGCCAGTGTCTCATTTTTATTTCATTACCCTGTGTTTTTATTTTACATATTATTGGTGCATGATCTGAAATAGTTACTGGGTGAGTATCAAGACTTTCAATTAAATGGACATCCCACGGTGAAATGTAAATTCAGTCTAGCCTAGCACAGTTTCTGTATCTTGGGGAATAATATGTAAATTTACTCCAAACTCATAGTACTAAATTCACATCTTACATCCCAAATATTTTTATAACTTTCATCAAAAATCTACCTCGTTTGTTATATTTTCCCTTCTGCCCCCCCAAACACATCTTCACTGCTGCAAATTAAATTCCAGTTCTCATCTGTAAGTAATATTCCTTGATGAAAGCTGATTATTTCTCCCAGAATTTTCATAAGCTGCATTATACCAGGTTTATGTGAAATATAAATACATGCCAGTGTCATCCTCCTCCCTTGCCAGTAGCCCCTCAGTACAACAAATTTACCATTATTATCTTTTTTATCCTCTTCTATCACTATTGGAGCTCCTCTTGCAATTAATATAAGTACTCCTCTTTTCCTTTGTCCCAGGTATTCTGCTGAATAATAGTCCTGAAAACCTTTCTTTATGAAATTCACATGCTCATTTCTTTCCAAGTATGTCTCCTGTAGCATAGCTATTTGCACTGTACATTTTTAATATACTTCATTACTCTTTCGTTTGTATATTTATCTGTGAGGCCATTGACATTTATAGACATTACAAAGCATTATTGTTTTAAAAAGTTACTTTTCCCACCTTTTATGTGTACCAGCTTTTTCATTAAAGTGTCTAGTTCTAGCTTTTGTGCTACATGCATACGCTGTTTGGCAGGTTGATCTTTTGTAAGGTTGTTTCTTGTCACATCAGTTTTAGCCTATGTCATATCTTACAAAACTTTTTGTTTTATTGAAAGCCCTCAAACAAAAAAAAAACATCCCCAATACCACCTTAAATCCCAATAATTTAATACTAACACACAAAACTATGTGCATCTTCAAATATTGAAGTTTTACCCTTGCAATAGGAGCAAGTGTCCCAAACTGACAGCCACACTCACAAACTTGGGTTAATATAAAATGAAGGATATCCTTGCTAAGACGCATAGTATAGCCTGTGCTTCTATTAAGTACGATCTGGCTTTGTTTTATCTTTATAGCTTTCTCAAATGGGAAATCACTTAAATGCTTTCAGCAAACATTATCTCCTAGATTTTTCTCCTTATCAGATTATCTCTATGGAGGAATGAGGACCAGATGCAAAGTTGCTACCAAAAGTGTACATGTATTTGCTAGAGAAAAGCTTTACAATATTCAAATTTCTCTTTGGTTTACTTGCTTTCTTTTAAAAATTGCTACTAGATCAAGCTAAGGATCTTAATCCAGTCATTCCCCTATGCAAGAAAGAGAACAAGCACACACATTTTTCTTTTTTTTTTTTTTGCCATGTTCCTTTGTCCAAACTTTTCTTTTTTTACATTGCAGTGGCTATATTTCTTAAAATTGAATAAGGAGAAAGAGAGAAAAAAAACAGGAGCACCTGTTTACAACAGTATCCCTATTACACTTAAAAATAACTGAAAAAAAGTTTTACTTCATAGGATGCAAAGATAATCATGCACTATAAACATA
Organism: Protopterus annectens; assembly: GCF_019279795.1. NCBI lineage: Eukaryota > Metazoa > Chordata > Ceratodontiformes > Protopteridae > Protopterus > Protopterus annectens. The sequence goes on from NC_056743.1 coordinate 247,458,781, forward strand.
TTGGTATTAAGATAAACATTTTGTTTTGCTTACGGTTAACTTTCTCCCACCTCTTCCCCTCTTCTAAGTATTTTTTCAAACATTAGTGACATGAAGTAGGGCACATGCTTTAGAGTCCTGTACAAGTTTAACAAAGTCAAAAAAGTCCAATATTTCCAGATTGTATTGTTCTGTCATGTTTCACATATATAGTTATTGCTTTGTAATCCTACCTTTGTCAATTTCCAAGTTAATGGTTTTATTACCATTCATCTCCACCTCCCAAATCCTGTTTCTGCTTCATTTCCAAAATACTCTTGATTCCTGTAGACAACACTTGCACTCATTTTCCTTTTCTTGAGAATTTTCCACTGAAGCATTGGAAAGGGTTTCACTGGCACTGTCTCTCTATGGCTTTTGTTACCAGAAGAACAAGTAGCAGAATCTTCTTCTGTTTCACAGCTCACTTTTTGTTGGACAAACTTTTGTATTTCATCCTTAGCATGTACTGCATCAAAAAATGATTTTGTTCCTCTAGGAAAGAATATTTTGAAGAATGCTGGGTGCATAAGTTTGAATCTCACTCCAGCTTCTCAACATTCCCTGAATAGTGGAATAAATTTACTCCTCTTCTGCCTGGTGTGCAGTGAGTAATCATTCTCCACAAATACTCTGCTGTGTCACACTTTTAGTACTTTGTCCTTTTGCCACAGTTTTGTCAGAATCAACTCCTTCTGCTGGTAGGATTGCATCTTTACTGTTAAAGGTCCAGGTTGCTTTCTCGTAGACAGGTCTGGAGTACACACATGATGTGCCTTTTCAGTTAACAAGTCCTGCTGTGGAATACCAATCCAGTTGCTTATTTGTGCTTTCAGTCTGCTCCTTCCAACTTCTGTTGTACAGCAGCAAATCTGAGGTTTTCCCTACATGCTCTGCTGTTTAACTGTATTATTTTTTGAAACATCCCTTCTTGATCCGTCTCATATTCAGCCTGCCTTTTCTTCATTCTGACCTCTGATTTTTGCAGTTTTATCATCTCATCTGAATATCTGTTTAAAGATTATTCCATTTTTTCCAGCCTTTTGTTACTTGAGTTGATATACTCCATTAGTGTTTTGTTTATTTCAATCAGATCTGTGGGCAATTGTCATACTTTCAGTAGGTTACTGGAAGTCATGTCTGGAGCTTGCACTGCTTTTTGCTAAACAGCTGCTGTACTCTTCTCTGTCAGTGTTTTTATCTCAACTTTTGCAGCTGGTTTTCCCCTCAGGTTCTCTGTATTTCCTTTTTCCTGACATCCAGGCAGTGCACTTACTAGCCAGTTACTGAAATTTACCAAGAAATATAAGTCCACTAGCTTTCTCTGCTGAGTTTCTGTTTTCACACTAGGAGAGCTAGAATTAAGCTGTTACTGAATGTGCAGCCATCTTGGAAGTCTTCGGGCTTGGAAGTGAACCTTGGAGAAGGTATGAATAGGAGTGTTGTAGCCTCAGGATATTATCTCCCTGATCCACTTGTTCCCTGTGATGGAAAGCCACACCAGAAAATGCAGGGAGAATTGACCCCTGGCTGCTTCCATAGCAGGACAACTGATCTCCAGTCAGGATTCTGAAATCCCTGATTCTGCGGACCACTTCTGCTTCTAGAACAGTGTATTTTCTGAAAAACTATGTTGCTGTGTTGGCACTTCTCAAAAGAAGGGTTCTGGCCTTTCCTGAACCAAGTTCTGTGGACTCTTCTGGTTACAAGAAAAAGTTTTTTGATGAGTGGAAAGTTTTATGCCTACAGCTGCCAATGTTTTCTCTTCCTGTTTGCTGTTTTTCAACTTCTGTGGCCCTTGGGGTTCAAAAAATGATGAGTCATTATAAGAGGTATTAATGAAGGATGCCATGAAGTTGTCCACAAGGTTACAGTGCCTGAACCAGGCATAAAGTTGAATGGGCTGCCCACCTACTGCATTATGCAGCAGTCATATGGAGGGAATGTTGATATTAACTAGGGTTGTCACCTGGGACTCTAACTTATTCTGTAGGTTCACGAGACAACCTTTTCAGCCTTTCTAAGGTTATATCTGCCAAGTCACATTGAAAAGGAACACACATGTCAGGTTGATGAATGCTCATGCCAACAATGTAACTTAAATTACACATGCTTACTTACCAAAGAAGTCTATCTTCTTTGACTTCTTATCGGGGGTGATGGTCTACTGGGCTTTCTTCTGACAGCTCTTTCCTTAGTGCAGCAGACACTGCCATAGACTCAGCCAGGGGAGCTTTATTTCAACATTTAAGGTCACTGGGAAACCACAGGATCTTGTTTGGACTCCTGGGTGTAGCTGCAATGACATCCACTTTTCACCAAGCCCACTTTAAGACAGAAAAATGATGTGGATAGCCAGGGGGGGCAACCACCTGAGATGTAGCCAGGATGAAGTGGAAAGCTTCCTGCAATATCTGCTCTTCCAGAGAGATTAGGTGGCTGTGACCCTCTCTGCTCCATTAACTCTAAAATCTCCCAAAACGTGGGACTGTTGGGGAGGGGGATGGTGAGGAAATCTCCCTTTTAGATTGGCATTTGGGGTGGGATACTCCACAGAGGAATTCAGGTGCTTCCTTTTGCACTTCCTGTTTCCAGGGATACTTGGAAAGGCCTTTTCTGTTTGTAAAGAACTGGAATCTAAATCAGATACCTCCATTTATCTCGGTGGCTTTCCACCCCCTCTATCCCTCTCATATATTGATAATGGGATCAAACCAACAGACTGGGGACCATCAATGGGGTGAAGCAAATGTAGGCTCTGACTCCAAAGGGGCATTTTCAGAATATAAAGTTACTTAAACAACATCTCAGAACTCTCGGATGTTAACTCTGATGGTCCTGGCACTGAAGATACTTGAGGGCTTGGAGCCAAATAGGTATGCGCTGACTCAAACCAATCAGGTCTTGATGCCAAAACTATCACTGGCACACAGCACAGCTTTAGTACAAAAGAAATGAACACCAAAGTAGTCAACATGAATAACTGCCCCAAGGATATATTAGCCAAAGCCAGTACTGATTCACTGGCATCAAATCTCTGGTCTCTGATGACCTTTTGCATGAAGAAACTTGGCAATGATATCACTGGAGAGGAAGGGTGCATCAGTGTAAAAGATAAAATTAGACTCAATGCCAACATCGAAGTTGATAGGAAATCCATAGGATCAAATACAGCTGGTGCTGAAGACAGGATTGGAGAAGGAGCAGCAGAAGAAAAATATAAAGGACCTTCTCTTACCATCCTGGACATAGAAGAGGAAGAAAGGATGCCAAGCTCAATTTGTGTCTTGATCAATGTCCGTGTCCAATTTACATGCAAGGAGGCACACTGGAAGGACCTGGAAGGATGCCTAGACATAGCAAATGAAGGCCTGGATTCTAAGTACTTTAAAATCTCCTTTTGAATGAAAATATATTGGCCCTTTTTCTATGAAGCTGGTCTTCAACTGAGAAATAGCTGAAGAACAGTGAGTGCTACTACTAACTTTTAAGCAACTTCTGAAGGAAAAAGACTTAGTGGCTTTACCAGCAGGGGAAGAGGTTTCTGTGTCTGTTAAAGGATCATACTAGTAAGTCATCTTTTTGTGTTTCTTGCCTTAAGTATACAAACAGTCACTATGCAAAAATCTTTCAATAATTAGTTATTTTTCTTTCATGTAAGTTCTTACATGGCATATTTTCTAAATCCTAAGAAGCTTTCCTTATCCATATCAATATCACCGCCAAGAGCAGCCACAACACCAAGGCAAAATCTATGCTACACATCAAAGAATTACTTAATCACTTAATTATCGGCATAAACACTAAAGGCAAGTTGATGACCTAACAGAAGCAAGGAAAACAGGCAAAAAATAATAATAAAATAAACTCTATGAATTGCAAACTGAAAAATAGTAAATTACAAAGATTGGACCAAGCTAAAGGTCAGAAATCATAGTTATTTGAAAATTTTGTAGAATAAAGCTACCCCATTCACTGATAACAGGCTGGGAGCACCTCCTGATGCTTTCAGAATCACAGAATCTTGAAGAATCAGCGTGACTGCTGCCTGTGCCTACCAATCTTACCCTAGAACTTTTTGGATCATGTAACATGCATTGGGTTTATACCACAGGCATTAGGACTGCTCTACATACACAGCTTTCAGGGCTGTAAGTCACCCTCCACCTTATTAACATGCATCTCTATCTCTCTCTTTTTATCTCTCTCCAGTTTTGAAGTTCTGCAAGAAAGCTGAAGAATGTCAGAAAGAAAGGCAGAGGAGCAGGAAGGAGTAGAGAGGATTAGGTAAAGATGGTAAGGCAAGGTAAATAAGTGAGAGGATGGCCAAAGGATATGTTGCTCAAGATGAACCTTTTCTCTACAAATTATTACTGCTATAACACTGTATTCATATCTGAAAAGAGGAGGTCCATATTTGGCAATTTCTAAGATAAAGCCTCTAACAAATTCACCAGAGTAGCCACTATTATAAGGACTGAAGATGTTAGCCCCCAAAGTAGATCTAGACCTAGAAATGAAGTCCAAGAAACAGTGCCTATCAAATACATTTATAGAAGATTAGATAGCTACTGCTGCCCAAACATGTCACCTAAGGTGGCATTACAGAAAAAGGCTTTAGCAGAATGAACTAGGCGATAATGCCAGCACAGCTCTTCCATATTTTTGTGACAGCTATGTAATGGACTAACCATATGAAAAGGCTGTGTTTGGTAACTTTCCATAGTTAGTTTCGTTTTTTTCCAGGGGTGGCTTGTGCTATTGGACTGCAAGACTGCAGTAAATGAAAACTGTAAATGAAAAGAAATAAACTGATTAGCAAGTCTTGGAACTCTATGCATGCATGCTCAGTGAGTTCCTGGCACTCTGCGTATGCATGTGGGAATCCGGACTGCTGTTTAACCGGTCTGGATTAGGAAGAGAAGGCATCAGACTACAGATGCCTAGAAGTCTATGTGGTTACAACTGCATAGACTGGAAAGGGAATGGACTAGAATGTCTGAAGGCTGGATAGCTGCTCTCGTGGGAAAGAAGGGGAGGGACATGTATTTCAGATGAACACTGCTGCATGAAGGAGGACTTAAGCTGGGACTTTGTAGAATGAACTGCAGCAGGAAGGACTTTGCACTCACAGGTACATGTGTGTGTGTGTATGTGTGTGTGTGTGTGTGTGTGTGTGTGTGTGTAAGTGTAAAATGTTCCAGTTAAATATACCTGGTGACTAGAGAGAAACTCAGGAAATATACCTGGTGGCTACAGACAGTAACTCAGGCTCAAACCCTGTACCTTGGGTACAGGTAGCAAGAGCCTGAATTCCCTACCCACCACCACTTGTGAAAACTATTCAGATTTTTGCCTCATATTTTTGTTCTGTTCTGTTCCTCATAAAATCTGTGTTTTTTTTCCATTTTGAATTCACTAAATAATGACAGGCATTTGAATTTCAGACTTCACATTCTTTAGAAAGTACATGGCAACACAAAACCTTTTATTCTAGCAATGTTCTATGTTTATAAGATCAATATTTGAAATTTTTTCCTATTGTTGGGATTGTATTCCCATTTTTTTTGTGCTAAGACGTTGAGAGTTATGGTGAGAACTGAATTCACTGAATATGTTTGAGGGCTGTATTCTCCCATTATTGGCTTTGCCTGGGTGTTTTGTGCTAAGAGGTTGAGAGCTATGGTGAGAACTGAATTCACTAAATGATAGCAATTAAAGTTTCAGTCTTCCTGTCTTTCACGAAACAGCTGATGTGGCATAGTGGTATGTTGCTCTGACTGTAGTGCACAGGGTCCTGGGTTCAAGACTTGGCAGTGAAATGCATGATGGTAACACAACATTTTATTCTAGCTACTTTCCAAGATTATACAAGCTGTGATGCCCGTGCCCTGGCCCAGCAATCAAGGAGCCTCAATCCTCACCACTAACACCAGAGAGGGCGTCTCATATAGGAGAAAGGATAACAAATACACAAAGTAAAATGCAATTTCCCTTAAGAGCACAAAGAGATCACAGTCAGTCTGGGGATGGTTGCTCCCTTTCTCTCCAGGTCCCAAAAAGACTCCCCACTGGCACAGGTATAGGGTCCAGATCTCAGCCTAGCAGGCAAGCTAACCTCCAGTACCCTCTCTGTCCAACCAGTGCTTTGTGTCCCTGCCCAAGTAGCTGACACACACACACTTTGAGGTAAGTATTTATACAACTTCACAGACACTCCTGGGAAAGGCTGACACAGATTCTCCATCTGTGTCCCTATACCCAGATTATATGGTTATAATTCCTGCCACCACCAGCTAATAATTATCAGCTACCCAAAGGCCCATAAAAGGGTGTCCAATTATTACTGTGCAATATTATTATCCAATAGTAGTGTAACTTAAGCAATCAAGGCTTATTGGAAGGGCTTAGTACAGGATAACCTATAAGTTTGCAATGTACTCTAGAGCTTAATTTATCTCTATGTAAAAACAACCACAGTTGAAAAGGGTTTAAAAATATTTAATAATAAATACTAAAAACACAAGACAATACTACTACACCATAGTGCTATTCAAGAGTTCAGAGATCACACATAAACTTAAAATAATACAGTAGGAAAGTTCTGATCTGAATACAAAAAAACACTTAGTCTAACCTTTTCTAATTCTGAGCTATTGCTACAAGAAAACATACTTCTAAAGTAACTTACACATATAGAGCATAGGCAGTGCTGAGTTGGATGTCCAAGATCAAAAATGCTTTCAGTCTCTCTCTCAGGAATAGTTTTTAAAATCACTAACAAATATTTCTGCTGGGCCCACCCAGATTACATCATTTTGACCCTTAGGTTTTCCCAGTATACAAATTACATAATTTTGACACTTAGCCTGGGGTTCCCAGGCCAACAGGCTACATTATTTAGCAAGCTAACACCTGCTCAGGAAGATGCAACAATAAAAGACATTTCACATGTACACTCTAGTAATTATTCCTTAAGTTAAAACAATAGAAATAATGTGCTAGCCCAGTCAGGCTGACTCCGAGCTCTACAGTTCAAAGGATAGATATGAAATAATTGTAACTTCAAAAGAAAGATTTGAAATGCTTGCCTTAGTTTTCCTTACAGCAGATGGCAATGTTGCTACAATCCTGAAGTTCAACATTTTACAGTATTTTCTCTCATTTGAGAAACAAGCATGTATTTCACATTTATTCTATTTGACTAGGCTGGCAGCCTTCATCCTTATCTACCAGTCTTCACCCCCCCCCAGAGAACTCAAGCTAGTTTTTCAAGTGACCCTTGAGAAATGCCACTTGAGAGGGTTAGGTCTATTGAAGTGTACCTCACCCCATTCCCTGTCTTGGGAGCCCATCTGCATTGGCATTGTTAACCTCACTGCAGTGCTGCACTGACATATCATATGCTTGCTCCAGGCTCCATCTTAGCAACTTGGCATTTAGCTGACTGGCTCTGTTTAACAGATAAGGCTGAAGTTTCTGCAGTGCTCACACTATGGCTAGACATTCCTTTTCTACAGCTGCATAGCATTCCTCCGTGGGCTGGAGCCTATGATTGAGATAAACCACTGGGTGCTCTTTTCCCTCTGAAGAAATCTGGCTAAGTACAGCCCCCACCCCATAGTTCGAAGCATCCGCCTGTACAACAAATTATTTGCTGTAATCTGGACTGGATAATACAGGGGGTCCTCCCAAAGCTTCTTTAAGCTTCTGGAATGCCTGATCACATGCTGGGGTCCACACTACCTTACCTGGCCTGTTCTTCCTTGTCAGGTCTGTGAGGGAAGCAGCTATGGTACTATAACTGGAGACAAACTTTCTGTAGTGCCCTGCTGTCCCTAAAATGCCCTCACCTGCTTTTTAGTAACAGGTACAGGCCATGCCTGAGTGGCTATCACTTTGGCAGGTTCTGGCCTTATCTTACCACTCCCCACTCTATGTCCTAGGTAGGAGACCTCTGCCATACCCACCTGACATTTGCTTGGCTTAATGGTCAATGCTGCCCTCTGTAGTCTGCCCAGCACCTCCCTGACATGCTGAAGGTGCTCTGGCCAAGAATGGCTGTAGATGGCAATATCATCTAGGTAAGCAATGGCAAACCCTCCAGCTCCTACTAGGATATTATCTACCAGCCTCTGGAAAGTCACTGGGGCATTCTTCATCCCAAAGGGCATCTTTGTGTACTCCTACAAGCAAAAAGGAGTCACAAAGGCTGACTTCTCTCTAGCACTGGGAGTCAGGGGCACCTGCCAGTAACCCTTGGTAAGATAAATGGTTGTAAAATACTTAGCCCCACCCAGCTGCTCTATGGCCTCATCTGTCCTAGGCATGGGGTAAGCATCAGACTCTGTGTGGCTATTTAATTTCCTATAATCCACACAGAACCTGGTGCTGCCATCCTTCTTTGGCACCAGCACCACTGGGGAGGCCCAGGGACTGTTGGACTCTTGAATCACCCCTAGTTCCAACATCTACTGTACCTCTTCCCTCAGAGTCTGTCTGCCTCTCTCAGGCATCCTACAAAGGGCCTGCCTAATAGGCCTTTGGGGACCTGTATCCACCTGGTGCTGCACCACGTGGGTGCACCCTGGTTTCTCAGTGAAAATGTGCCCAAGTTCTTGCAACACTGCTTGGATTTCACTAACCTGGGTAGAAGATAGCTACTGGGACATTGCTACCCCTTCCACTGAGGTGTCAGCCTGAGCTTCACTAAGGAGATCAGTCACCAGATCTCTCTCAGACTCCTCTCACAATCCACTGCAAATGTTCAGCACAAGGGCCTTCCTATCATGGTAAGGTTTCATCATGTTAACATGGTACAATTTGTGCCACTGCCATCTGCCTAGCAGTTCCACCATGTACTTAACATCACTTACCTTTCTTACCACCTTGTAGGGTCCCTACCAAGCTGCTTGCAGCTTGTTTGTCTGACAGGAAGGAGAACCATTACCTGCTGCCCCACAGCATACTCTCTAGCTCGAGCATTCCTGTCATACCACACCTTTTTCTGTTGTTGGGCTTCTGCCAGGTTCTCCTGAACCAAGCCCATGAGTTCCCCGAGCCTCGTCCTGAGGTTTAGAACATATGCCATGACAGACTCCTTCTGAGACTCGCACTCACCTTCTCACTCATCTCGGATTAAATCTAGAGGTCCCCTCACCCTATGCCCATACAGCAACTCAAAGGGTGAAAAACCTGTGGATTCCTGGGGCACCTCTCCGTAAGCAAACAGATGGGGCAAATATTTGTCCCACTCCCTCTTAAACTGATCTGCAAATGCCCATAGCATGGACTTGTTTGTAGAATTTAACCTCTCAGCAAGACTATTAGTCTGGGGGTGGTATTCATGTGCTTCACCCCACAGGACTTCCACAGACAAGCCAGCAGGTCTGACATGAAATTGGCACCTCTGTCAGACAGTACTTCTTTTGGGAAACCTACCCTGCTGAAAATCTCTAACAAAGCATTTGCCACCTTCTCTGCCTCAATGGAGGACAAAGTCACTGACTCAGGGTATTGTGTAGCATAATCCACTACCACTAGGATATACTTTTTCCCTGTGGAACTTGGGGTACTCAGAGGACCCACAATATCCATAGCTGCCCTCTGAAATGGCTCCTCAATCACAGGCAAAGGCATCAAAGGAGCTATCACCTTATCTCCTGCCTTGCCTACCTTCTGGCACTGCTCACAGGTCCTGAAGTACCCTGTTACATCACTGGAAATTCCAGACCAATAGAAGTTCTGCATAAAATGCCTCTTTGTACGTTTTATGCCCATATGACCTGCAAAGGAAATATCATGGGCTATGGCTAGAAGCGCCAGATGGTAGGCTCTAGGCACTATCAACTGCTGTACTCTCTCACCTTCTAGCCCTCCCTCAGGGGTCCACTCTCTGTATAGTAACCTTTTGTCCCAGTATACATATTCCCCAATCAGGTGCCTCCCTAGCTACCTACCTCAGGCCTTGCAATGTAGGGTCTGAGAGCTGAGCCTGTCTCAACTCTCTCCTCGTAACCCTTCCCAGCTCCCTTTCCACAGGAAGTCTGGTATCCTCGGACAGCGGTGCCTCACTGTCAGCCTGGGTACTACTAATCACCTCTACCTTTGCAGTTACCCTGTCCAAGGGAACATCAATACCCACAAGCAGCTGTGGGTCACCTTCAGTCTCACTGCTACAGTGTAGCTCACTCCCTGAAGTAACCATCTCACCAGTCCTGGCTGCAAGTATGCAGTCTGTCTGGGTCTCCCCCCAGGCTAACAGACCCACATGCTCGTCTCCTAGCCTGACCGTGTGTAACTGTATAAGCACATGGTACTGCCTCATCCAAATCCTTCCCTCTCAGGACATCTGCAGGATCGTAGTTTAGTACCCCTGTTGTTTCAAGACAACCTACTATTGGTATTTTGTCTTTCCCACTTACTTGCTCCCTCAACTTTTGTTCCCCACCTTGTCTCCGTGGACACCTGTATGCGACACGGCCCCACTGGTTGCATTCAAAACATTTAACCCTGGCTCCTGGACATGTACCTGGACTAGTGGCTTCCCCTGTTACTGGCAGATTCTGTTGGGGCAGTCTCTGCTGCCCGCCATGGATTCCATTAGACTCATAAGCAGTACTGGGGGTTCCCTTCCTGTGCAGGGCTGCCCTGCTGGCCAGGTATAGGTCTCCCTTCTTTCCCAACTCATCTGAAGTAGCACACTGTCTATCAGCTAACCAGATCCTCATGTCCTCAGGCAAAGTGCTAAGGGCTTGTTCCCTTACCAAAAGGTCTGCCAGCCCTTCAGAAGTGGTGACCTGACATCCACTCACCCAGCTATGAAAATAAGTGCTCAATTCAGCAACATATCCTCACACACTTTCATCTGCCTTGCGTCTATGCTCACAAAACATTTTCCTATACATTTCAGGTGTTAGCATAAAACATTCTAAAAGAATTTTTTTACAGCATTATAATCAAAACAGACAGCATCAGGCATTTTTGACAAAAAAGTTACAGCTTTTCCAAAGAGTAAGGGGGTCAGGAACCATACCCAGAGCCTTTGGTCAACACTATACTGTTTGCATACCCTCTCAAACATATGAATGAAACTTTCAAAATTATCCCCCTCTTTAAATTGCGGAAGAAATTTACCGACCTGTTGTACTTCTGGGGTCCAGTTACTCCCTTCCCCATTACCTCCATGACTCTGGTGAAGAGTCAGCATTTCCCTCTCATGCCTCCTCTGACCCTCCTTTTCTTCAGCTACTGTCTCCAAACGCTTGGCCTCCAATTCTAGTCTCTTTAACTACAGATGGATTTTTAAGTTCACTGCAGAAAGGTTGAGCTGTCCATTCTCCGAGGATATTGTATCTCCACTGCCAGTCTGATTGTCCTCCTGGATGCTGTTTTCTGATGCAGCTGTAACCAAAGCAGCAATCAGGTCCACCTTAGTCAGGTTTCCATGCACCAGTCCCCTAGCCTGGCACATCTCCACCAGCTGGCTCCTTGTCAGCTTTCCATACTCTTCTGCTGACATGCTGCCTGCTCACCCTGACTAACTAAGCTAACAAAAGAAATAAAACAATTGTGATCTGAACTCTGATTATTCACTGCGTGGCTGTTTTAGAGTACAAAACACCTTCAGAGATCACTGTACATAAGCTGCAGGATTCACTCTACCCACACCACTAGAAGCCAATTAGTATTTGCCAGCTAATTAATATGTGATGTGGATATTCCACTAATGCCCACCAATTAGTATGTGGAGTGGATCCCACCACTGCAAACCAATCAATATGTGAGGATATCCCAACCACTGCCACCAATTAATATGTGACGCTCGTGCCCTGCCCAGCAATCAAGGAGCCTCAGTCCTCACCACTAACACCAGAGAGGGCATCTCATATAGGAGAAAGGATAACAAATACACACAGCAAAGTGCAATTTCCCTTAAGAGCACACAGAGATCACAGTCAGTCTGGGGCTGGTTGCTCCCTTGCTCTCCAGGTCCTCAATAAAACTCCCCACTGGCACAACTATGGAGTCCGGATCTCAGCCTAGCTGGCAATCTAACTTCCAGTACCCTCTCTGTCCAACCAGTGCTTTGTGTCCCTGCCCAAGTAGCTGACACACACACACTTTGAGATAAGTATTTAGACAACTTCACAGACACTCCTGGGGAAGGCTGACACAGATTCTCCAGCTGTGCCCCTATACCCAGACTATACGGTAGTAATTCCTGCCACCACCAACTAATAATTATCAGCTACCCAAAGGCCCTTAAAATGATGTCTAATTATTACTGTGCAATATTATTATCCAATAGTAGTGTAACTAATCAATCAAGGCTTATTGGAAGGGCTTACTACAGGATCACTTATAAGTATGCAATGTACTCTAGACCTTAATTTATCTCTACATAAACCAGCCACAGTTGAAAAGGGTTTAAAATATTTAATAATAAATATTAAAACACAAGACAATACTACTACACCACAGTGCTATTCAAGAGTTCAGAGATCACACAGAAACTTGAAATAATACAGTAGGAAAGTTCTGATCTGAATACAGAAAAACACTTAGTCTAACCTTTTCTAATTCCTAGCTATTGCTACAAAAACATACTTATAAAGTAACTTACACATATAGAGAATAGGCAGTGCTGAGTTGGATGTCCAAGATCAAAATGCTTTCGGTCTCTCTCTCAGCAATAGTTTTTAATATCACTAACAAACATTTCTGCTGGGCCCTCCCAGATTACATCATTTTGACACTTAGGTTTTTCCAGTATACACATTACATCATTTTGACACTTAGCCTGGGGTTCCCAGGCCAACAGGCTACATTATTTAGCAAGCTAACACCTGCTCAGGAAGATGCAACAATAAAAGACATTTCACATGTACACTCTAGTAATTATTCCTTAAGTTAAAACAATAGAAAGAATGTGCTAGCCCAGTCAGGTTGACTCTGAGCTCTACAGATCAAAGGATAGATTTGAAATAATTTTAACTTCAAAAGAAATATTTTAAATGCTTGCCTTAGTTTTCCTTACAGCAGATGGCAATGTTGCTACAATCCTGAAGTTCAACATTTTACAGTATTTTCTCTCATTTAAGAAACAAGCCTGTATTTCACATTTATATTTACAAATGCCAGAACTATGTATCAAATTCTATTTGACTAGGCTGACAGCCTTCATTCTTCTCTACCAGTCTTCACCCAAGCAATATTAAAAAATGTGTCCCTGGTTTTTGGGCTTTTGTCCCCCCCAATACATTTTGGCTTTTTCCAGATTTCTTGTGCTGCAAAGTTGAGATACAGTTGAGTGTTGAGTGGATTTTACAAGCAGCTGAGAGCTTCAGGGGAAGATAAGTTTAGTGCTGCTTATGCTGACTCTTCCTGCATTGTTAATAGCATAACAGGTTGAATACTTGCTTTGATGCAGAAGGCTGTGGGGGTTCTACTCCCACAATATGTAGATGCATTGCTAAAACTGTACTGTGTTGTACGGGGGTGGATGCTGCAGTCCTGAGAATGTCCTCTTTGGTGAAGATACCTAGTAACTATGAACCAGTTATCAGTTTGCCATCCATTCCCTACTGCAATATTACTAGCTTATCATTTTTTAATGTAACATAGGCAATGTATTCCTCAAGGGCAACAGACACTTTATTTGTAGATGAAACAATGAAATATAAAGTTGTTTGCTAGCAGCAACCTCTTCATTAGTTACAGATCTCTTTAATGTGGAATTATTTAGATGACTTTTACTTCTGCAGAGATTGTGCATACTTACTGATATTGGTGGATTGTAGTAATTTGAGTAGACTTTTAGGATGGAAATGTTCTGAATTGGGCAGTTTTGTCATTATGTTAGGTAATTTCTAAGATAAAGCCCCTAACAAATTCACCAGGGTAACCACTATTATAAGAACTGAAGACGTTAGCCCCAAAAGTAGATCTAGACCTAGAAATGAAGTCCATGAGACAGTGCCTATCAAATAAATTTATAGAAGATCAGATTGCTAATGCTGCCCAAACATGTCACCTGGCATTACAGAAAAAGGCTTTAGCAGAATGAAGTAGGCGATAATGCCAGCAGAGCTCTTCCATATTTTTGTGACAGCTATGTAATGGACTAACCATATGGAAAGGTTGTGTTTGGTAACCTTTCATAGTTAATTTCAGTTTATTCAATAAAGCAGTTGCTCAGGCTGGGAAATACTCATTTGCAAAGCAGTCCTAATGACTGTGGAATAAGTCTGAAAGGTTACTGCAGATATATTTTCTATTCACAACACTACTTACTGAGTACACAGCTTTTATTGTCATCCTTAACTAATACACAAATTATATTAAAGAAGGAAATGGATTATTGTAAAATAAATTCTAAATGGAATTAATATTGTACGATGTCTTTAAATACAAACACTTAGCTGATTTGATTAACCAAACCAAAAATGTGTTAGCTTCTCTCAAATACAGGCCACAAAAATGAAAATGTAACGAAAAAAAAATTAAAGCTATGTGCTGAAGATGACCACAATGAAATGAGTAACAGGAAAAGCAGAAAGGAATTGTTACATTAGCAAGAATACAGAGCTGCTGACTAATGCTCACTTCACTGACCATAGGACAGCATTTGCTTTAGATGATTATTAGTTTCTACTCATCATTTTAGAGAAACTACATTTCAAAGTCAGGGCTCTGGCCTTGTTTAAAATTATGTGAGTAACAGACCATTGCAGGTGTCGTTGATTTCCACTCTCTGCAAAAGAAGTCATTTCAAATCCTGAGTTCCAAATGTCTCAGTTCTTGACCTTATTCTATTGTTCTTATTTGTTGATGATCTAGCACTTGATACTACACAGATCAGCTGTACACTGTAAACAGATGACCATTTCTTACTGGAAAGAGGTAGAAGCTCAAAGGATATCCTAGGTGATCTGCAGAAACTTTAATCTGGTTTGGAATTAGGTTTATAGTAACAGGCTACAGTTGCCATCTATCCATTTCTGTACCCCACATTATCTGGAAATGGTGATCCTCATCCAGTTTTCCAGTACGGGTGTGTGTGTGTGGGGGGGGTGAATGCTCTGTTTTTTGTGATACTGAAGCATAATTTAGGTGTTTCCATGTTTTTTAGGGCTGGCAGTGTTTGTGATATCAGTGCATTTGCTACATGGATAAGTAGTAGGAGCAACAAGTCTTATAAAAAAGAATTTACACTCATATTGAGGTATGTTACCGATATATGTAACTCTGTATGAATTGCAGGAGTCATTACCACGCACATTGCAGGTGCTGTGATGAGCACTTCTGGCTAACATCAAAGATTGAAACAATACTAATTTCATGAACTTTAATCATACTTTGACTTAGGAATGGGGTCCATTCTCACCATAGTATTAGAAACCCAAAAGACTTGGCTTGAAGAAATTAAAAAAAAATTAAGAGGCACTAAAAATAAAATGGACACTGCTATCCGGTTTGTATTTACATCTCCTTGTTGCTGAATGGTTGATAGGCTGATCTCTTCAAGAAAGTAAAAAAAATGGCAAAGACAATATGCTGAAATGTTTGCCGAGTTTAAAGAAGACACATGCGGGGGGGGGGGGGGTGCATGTTTTTAGTGAAAGATTTATGCACCATTGACCACAGCTCTCAACATCCTTGCTAAAGAATCAGGGACAAAACCTCAAAATCTGGGATAATATTTAAATAGTACTCTAATTTAAAAAGTTACTCAGACAACACATTTTGCAATTCAAATATCTGGGCATTATTGACTGACCGTATTCCTCACTGATTTACCAAGAAAAAGGGATTTAACAGGGCAAAAATATGAGGCAAAATCAGGGACAGTTGAGTGCTACTGTATTGGGAAACACATACATTTCAATTTCTTTTCTATGAGTTCTGGAAAAAAAATGATAGGGAAACAGCTCACATTCAGGGTTAATTTTGAATATTACAGTATTCACTTACAAAATAGGTTTGTATCAACATGTATCTTTTGAATAATATGACACTCAATGTCTAGCATTACTAACTGACTGCACTCCTCAACAATTTATCAGAACATCAAAAATGTTATGCAGAACAGGGCAATGATATGAGACACAATCAGGGACATTCTACAATTCAGGGTTCATCTGAGAGACATGGACACTAGAGCAGAGTGGCAGCTGTTCAAACAGCTATGATTTCTTCTTCACTATAGCAACTGCGGAATCTTTGTCCCTGGCAGTGTGACTGAGGGATACTGTTGGCTGCCAGAAGCAGCATTTGCTTTAATTCTCAGCAAAAGAGCAAAGAGAAAGAAGAGACACAGCAACTGTGAGATGCAGCACTGAACAGCTAATTTTTGGGGACCTCTACTACTATTTGCAGGGTAACATAATCCTTGCTTTTGTCTGATTACTGTGAAGCAAGCGCTTGTTTAATGTACCCTCTCAAGCACTTTTTATCTGTTATTATGGCTAATTAACTACTCACCTTATTAGCAACTACTGTTTTTTCAGTGCAATAACACTTATGTGATGTGGAATGTCACACCTCTAGTAGCCTACACATATCCTTGCATTCCAGGACTTTTTCTGAAAAATCAACGTAAATAGCACAAGATAAACTAATGTAAATATTTTGTGAGCAATAAAAACTATTAAAACTTTAAAAACAGCAAAGTTATCGGTAAGATGTTTTCTTTACCATTAAAATAAGAAGAGCAGTCATTGTCTTTCCATAAATATTATATTATGATGCAGACAAACCTAGAATTATATTTTTGCTTAATAGTCACGAATAACTTATTATATCCTGTAATGTGTAAACTTTGCCATATACATCATAAGAACACTTTTGTTAATCAGACATAAGCTTTCATGTGACGACAAGAAATTTCTCCCTGAATGCATGTTTATTGAGATATTTACTGAAATATGAAAAAACATATGCTTTAATACATACACAGCAAAATAAATAACACTGAATATCTCAAAAGATGTGAAAATTACAGTGGAAATATAAATTACAATTTTCTTCAACAACATCTAAGGTTTCACTTGCTGCCATGCAATAGTTTATAATTCACTTGATTTTTTAAGTATAGTGTACATATGGAAATATTGCTTACTGCCATTGTTACTAACAAACAATCAGTGATATCTGCAGTGCGCTGTGATATAAACGGACATTGACAAGGATTTTTCTTGTTTTCTCACAACACCCCTCACCAGCATGTAGATCTATCAGTTAAAAAATATGAATAGCCCATGTAAAACAGTGATTAACTTCTCTTCTACAGGACATCATAGATTAACAATCTTAAAGTCATTTTGTTAATAAGCCCCTGCCATTTCTAATAATGCTTATTACTAGCTGATAAATTACTTAGTTAAAAAAGCAGACCTACAAAAGATCTGGATGCCATAAGAAGCTATATGTTAACTGGAAAGATACAAAAAAGGCATTTTAGGCTTGAATGAGTTAAGCCTTGGACATAATTTATTTATTCCTTAGTCATGAATTTTGTTCAGGGCATCACTGGACTAAAGGTTGTAGGAAAGAGCTCTAAAATACACCTCAGAGCATTTAGAACTTAATAGCTTCTAAGGAGTGGCAGGCCCCCAGATTTCCATCTAATTTAAATTCTTTCTTGCAGAGTTATTACACTGCAGTCTCAGCCAATTAAGATATTTTAAAAGGAATTTGGAAAAAGCTGACAAGTAAGACAATGCATGAGAAAACAAAGACAAGAATAATCTGGGCAGTTCGGGGAGGCCTAGATGTTGGAAAAATGGGAGTGTGTGGGGTGTGTGCCAGGGGGACAGTAGACAACAGGGTATGGTGTGCCATTGTACTTTTTATCTAGAACTCTGTATCATCTAAGGCCAGCCTGCAATTACTATATATGGCATTTAAAATCTGTGCTTCTGAGTGTGGCTACCTCAAAGCAAGGGATGCGTTCACATTATGCAGGGGACATGGCTTATTTGCCCGGAAACAGCAGGATGCAAAGGTGGCAACCCTATCACAGGCTTAAGATTAATAACGATATATACCACATCATTCTATTCAGAACACATCAAAGATATAGTGGCTCCTCTGTTCTATTTCTAATCCTTATGGTCAAAGTATTTCACATGTGACTGAGCACAAATAAGATGTGGTGTTTACACCTTGTTTTATCTTTTAAGCACCATACTGAGATTACTGCAAACAGTGTTTAGTAAAACTGAAACTAATTTATCAGTTGTGAAATTTACTTGCACATGCAGTCAGAAAGTATCTTGCTAAGTGTATTCTTATCCTTACAGTGGAATTTACCCTTTCTCTTTTACCTTTGATCTGTATAATACTTACCTACTCTGAACCTCTACTGGCATGGTTTGCAGCTTTGTAACACTCTAAAAAGAGGAGATCACTATATAATGATGCAGAAAGTCAGTTCTCTTGTAACTGCGAACAAGTATACATTTCTGCATGGTATTTTCGTCTTTAAGCTGCCTTATTCTGATCGCTGACTCTCACTTCAATATCAATTAAATATTAGTACCTACAAGCCCTCAGATTCCAGGATTTAAGAGTCTTCATCCTTAAAAGGCTAGCAGATTAGGGCACTGTATGCATTTAATACAGGTACTGAGACACAGAGACGTTACTCATGGAGTAGAGCTGAACACATTCCATCTGCACAAAGTTTTATTACTCTGATCCATTCAGCCAAACACTATGTCTACTGCTATGCATTTCTGTAACCACTTCATACCCTGATGATGTCAAGCTGAGGTAGGACAAAGCTTGTCCATCACTCGCCAACTTATTTATTCCTTCTGGATAAACAGTGGACCATCCCCTAAGTTTATCACAATCCACACATGTGCATTTATATTTTGCATGCTATCTGTTATTCCACCCATTCCTCCAGTGCCTGACATGGAATGATGTCATTATTGGAAGTACATACATAATTCCATGCATGAAGCTCACAGTGGCTACCAGTCTAGACTTCTCAACTTGTCTGCCTGCTACCACCTCCTGGATGCCATCAAACCAACTTCTCCCATGCATGTAGAACCCTAAGAATGTTCAGATGGTATACATATGTGTTAGAAGACAGCAATTATGATATACACCATCTGACAGTAAGTAACATCTAGGGGCAACATACTAAGCTGATACAAACAACATTTAACAAAAATGACAGTGAAACTTTTGCAGCTTGCTAGATGTAATCACGGAATAGAACTGACCGTAACTTTGATTCGGTCTGAAAATGACCTTTTATTGCATTGTTGCTGTGCTGCTACCAATTTCTCAATCATCTCCACTTGATCTGGAGTTAGCTGAGGAATGTCCATTAGATGTGGGGGAGTCTGTGATGTTGATGTTGTCTTAGCACAGTCTTCCTCCTGCTTTTTCATCTTCTTTAATCGAATCTGCTCCTCTGAAAGGACACCTGGCATGAACAAGAATGACAGAGAGATGTTAGTGGGATGGGCATAGAAAAATAATTCAAAGTTATGTAACAGTTCTATATGCTATGACTTAATACAGTCTTTATCTCAAGTGTAGTCCTTATTCAGGTATTTAACAAGAAATATTCTTAGTTTCAGGTGTAATTATTCTGCCATTGATTCGCATTATTAGATTCAAGCTCCAAAATAGAAAAAATGGATATATTCCAGATACAACATTACTATTATACCATGACCCCCCCAAAACGTGCACGCTGATTGGCCAGCGTGCACATTGTAAATCGAGTTATACTAATGGAAAAAGGTCCGTCGCCGGACTTTTTCCATTAGTATAACTCTACTTTTAAAACACTGTCTCGCTATGTTAAATGGGTTTAACACAGCAAGACAGCTTTAAAATAAGCAACGGAGATCTCCGTTGCTTATTTTAAAGCTGTCTCGCCATGCTAAACCCATTTAACATAGCGAGACAGGTAAAAAAAACGGAGAAAGCAAGATCTCCGTTGCTTTTTTCGCTATGTTAAATGGGTTTAACATGGCGAGACAGTTTAAAATAAGCAACGGACATCTCCGTTGCTTATTTTAAAACTGTCTCGCTATGTTAAACCCATTTAACATAGCGAAAACAGTAAAAAAAGCAATGGAGATCTTGCTTTCTCCATTGCTTTTGCCCACAGCTCTGATGTACTGCGCAGGCGCGCAGTACATCAGAACTGCCGCGGATGCCAGACATCTGCGGAAGGGCAGTAAACAGGCATTATACTATGCCATTATTTAAGAAAAGTAATAGTTTCTTTTCTTAAATAATGTCATGGTATAATAGCAATAACCCACTTCTGGGTGTGGGTAATGCTTCGCTTCGCCCTCGGGACCAAACCACGCCAACTGTGGGTAAATCCAGCATTACCCACACCCAGGCGTGGGTTATTGCTATATTATTACCTGTCAATAAGCATTCTAAATTTCATTTCTAGCTTTCTCTTTCCACTCTCACCACTATATGGGATATTTCAAGCCTCATGTTTGGAAATTAACCAGTGTACATTTGCATGAAATATTTGTAACTTCCTTTCTTCCCTGCCATACCCATTAACAGTTTCCCATGAGACTTTATGGCATAAAGATGCAATACTTCCATGACCTGGTGTGGAGCATTCCTTTATCTGCCCAAACACCATAAAGACTACTATAGAGCATGGAGCATTCCAATTTAAGTGTACCTCCATTCTGAAAAACGGTGTGCAACATACTAGTTACCACCTTCACAATCTCTACCACAGTCATCTAGCAGGTAATGTTCCCAGACTGATACCGAAAACCTTTCCCCATCATGAACTGAAAAGCACAATGATGTCTTGGAATCAACCCGCCTGGTATGTCAGATTGGCAATCTTAAATTTCAAGATGTCATTGTTGAATGTGCCATGCTGTGTCCCTAGTTTATTCAAATACATTCTCTCTCACAGACCAGTATGAGAATTTTCTAGTCTTGTATCTAACTTCCTACTCCACCATTCCCAAGCACTGAACATTTACTTTCTGAGCTATGCATTACTCCACAACTATCTAACATGGGATATTTCCTCCCACTTATTCTTCAACTTCAACCACAACTGTCTGAAATGAGAAATGTCATTTTACATATATATATTTTTTAATTATTATTATTATTTAGATTTATTAGGACTTTCTACAGTTAAAAAGTGCAGCAAACAACAATGTAACAAGATTACACACATTATAAGACATATAGCCATAATGTTACAAATGACAGCTTTTGTATTATGGGGAAACATGAATCCTAGATCAAGGGACCATGTAGTAGGTGAAGCATTTGAGTACACTTAACTTGTCCTCTTTATGTACGTCTTCTTAAAATCTAGACCTCCTGCTCTTAAGGCATGCATACCCCATCAAGCTCACATATTACAGCCGTATGCTACACTTAAGGAAGGAGCATGTTCCCAGGTTCCACTGTTCTTTTTAGGTGCTGATATAGTTCTGATTTCATTATGATGTGCAAATATTGAAAGTTCTTATATATGGTGCCTAAGTTGTTTAAGTTTTCAAATGTACCCACATTTACCAAATTACAGGATTACCAAAACAGTTGATAGGTTTTCCTGGGAAAGAATCACTATGTCAGTGGCCTCTGTGAATGCAGCATTTCAACTCTGTAAAATGGCAGCACTAAAACCTTCTGAAGACTTTCTTCAACATCCAGCACTTGGCAGTGAGGGGAACTAGAAAGGAAGAAGTGGAGGACTCTTCTAGAAAACATATGCAGGAAGATGAGATGCAGAAAGTATAGTTGTGTAACTAAACTTAGCATAAAAGTATATATTTGAATGATCACTGCTGCAGTGGCCTTAGCTATAAGGGTTATACCCTACATAGGCTATAACAGCTGGCCAGTTTTCAAAGATTCTGGGCACCTTCCACATGCCCAAACTGTTAGTCAGCTTGAGCTGAGCTGACTAAAAACATAAATTTGAGTGCTAAGCCCTTCAGAGCTTTCATGCCAACTGAAAGAAGACGTCTGAGCCCTAGGAACAAATAAATAAATGTCCACACCCTGGCATAAAAACACTGCAAAAAATAAGGGGACTGGAGGAAATTGCTACTGCAGCAGCAATCATTCGAAAATATACTCTTATGATAAGTTTACTTACACAACTGTGCTATGTTCTTCATACTGATCACTTCTGAAGGACTAAGCCATATGGGTAGATTACCATAGCTTAATAGCTAGGAGGTGGAAGGAAAAGGGTTCAAGAGCCCCTGGAGAATGGCTCTTAAAAAGCCTGACCTAGACCTGGGGAAGGGTTTTAGCTTGTGGTGTTTGTAAAAGTATGTACAGAGGACAAAATTGCTGCTTCTAGAATACTTCTTGAGTCCAACCCTTTCCAAAAAACATAGATGAAGCCAAGACCATGGTATGTGTCTTGACCCTGCATGAAATAGTTTCAATGTGGCTGAAATAGCAAAATATAATAGCTTGAGATACCATATGGAAATAGTCTGCTTTGACACTGGTTGTCACTTCATCTTACCTATACAAGAAATGAACAACTGATCAGAAGGTCTGAAAGATTTAGCTCTGTCAAGACAGTACCTGAGCTGTCTATGGACATTCAAAGTGTAGAATATCCTTTATCTCTCATTTTGGGGTTCAGGAAAAAAAAAACTACAGGGACATGGATACCACTTTAGGTATAAAAGAAAGATTTGTTCTCAAGGAAATCCTGTTTCTGTGGAAAATGAGATAAGGCTGACCCACCATTACAGCTTGCAATTCAAATGCTTTTCTTTCGGAGGTCAGAACAACCAGCAAATCTGTTTTAAATGTTAAAAACCTCACGTCAGCCAGATGAGCAGTTTCAGTGTTAGCATCTCTAATATTTATTTTATTTATTTATTTTACATAAATATAATACAAAATTAAAATCCCAAGGAAAAGCCTCAATCAATTTTCTTGCAGGTTTCTTATACAAAACCCTTTTCAAAAACATTTTGACATGGGAATGTCTTGTAAAAGGAGGTCCATGAGCAGACATACTGAAATAGCCAGCAAATTAATCTTAATAGAGGAATAAGACAGGCCATAGGAAATTAACTTGCACAAATACTGCAAAATACAGAGAAACACTAGTCCTGAATGGGTGCTGGTTATGTTGCTGGCACCAACTAGGAAACCTTTTCCATTTGCTAATATATGATTTTCAAGTAGCACACTTTCTTGCCCTCAGGTGGCTAAAATGTATTTAGACCCTATCATCCAGACAATTGGCTGAAGTTGTTTGGGGTTGGGATGTATCAAACAACCCTGTTCTTGT
This sequence comes from Protopterus annectens, assembly GCF_019279795.1. Lineage (NCBI taxonomy): Eukaryota > Metazoa > Chordata > Ceratodontiformes > Protopteridae > Protopterus > Protopterus annectens. The sequence goes on from NC_056743.1 coordinate 247,482,101, forward strand.
GTAAGTAGATCCAAGATGATGAAAAAGCTTGTGGTAATTTCTCCTGGCTACTTCCAAAAGAAGGGAGAGCCACTTTTGCCTGGGTCAGAAGGGAGTCATAACAATGATCTCAGGGAATTCCTTCTGTATTTTCAAAAGTGCTCTAGGTGTCAGTGGAAAAGCATTCAGTAACATTCTTGTCCAAGGAAAGAAAAGGCATATGTGTTTCTGGCCTTCTTGCATGGAGTCCTGAAGCAGAATATTACCAGCTGATTGTTCAATAAGGTGGCAAAAATCTCTACATGAGGGACTCACACAGATGGATCACATCTTGGAAGACACTCTGATCTATTTTCCATTCTTCTGCCTTTGTCCTGCTCAGCTTGTCTGCCACGCAATTTTACTCTAATAAAATGTAGGAAACTTGTAGAGTGTGATTGTGCTGTAAAGATTTATCCCTTGTTAAAATGGCTCATCTGAATGTGAGGGTAAGACCTGGCTCCTCCTTGCTTGCTTATGTACCACATCACTGTGGTACTGTCCATAACACGTTGAAGTGGGTCTGGAGACCAAAGGTGATTCAGAGTGTTGAGTGCCTTGATAAAGGCAAATATCTGTTTTGCATTTATACACTTGATTTTGTCTTTGTTGTTCCAGATACCTTTACATTTTACTCCCCTTGACACTGCTCCCCAAACAAATCTGAAGTGTCTAAGGTGACTGCTTTGGAGTAGGAGAGAAGAAAGGGAGGCCTGGACTCAGGGATATTTTGATGTCTCCGGCAAGTGATTTATCTTCTCACAAATTCCAGAACTGGAATCTGAAAAGATAATGGGTACTGGGTCTAGAACCAAAGAGACTTCAGATACCGTTATATCCTTCTCATATGAATTCCTTCCAAAGGTATCATGTGAATTCACAGATGCATTGAAACCTAGAATCCTCAGGTATTCCCTCATCATGATCAAAGTATGGGTGGGAAATCCTGGAATAGATCTAAATACCGATCTACTTTTTTCTGTGGAAGGAAAGCTGTTTGTACTGAGGTGTCTAGTGGACACCTCAGGAACCCAATCCTGTGTGATGGAGTCAAAAAAGACTTTTGAATATTCTTGTGGAATCCCAGCCTGCATAGAAGATCTTGCCCAAGTGAGAGATTCCTGACACTTTGAAAAAGATAAGTAAGTCATCTAAATATGGAAAAAATATGGATATACTGTAGCCTGAAATGTGTTTTAACTGGAGCTAGTCACTTTGTGAACACTTTTGGAGCAGTGGATAGCCCAGTGGGTAAAGCAGAGAACTAATAATTTGATGCAGACACAAAAAACGTAAGAAGTGTCTGAACTCTGGCTGGAGAGGAGTGCAATGATCACATGCTTTAAATCTAAGGTTACCCAAAAAAGAAAAAAAAATTAAAATGAGGAAGAATGGGTGAAAGACTTGTGTAGTGAAACCATTTTAAACTTGGGCACTAACACGTGTTGGTTTAGGAAAGAAAGGCCCAGAGCTGGTCACCAGGCATTTTCTTTCTTTACCACTAGAAACACTCTTAATAAAACCTCTTCCCCACTGGAAAGGAGGAACTGTCTCTATTACCTCCTGAGAAAGTATGTGCTATAGAACAGGAGCAAACAAAGAGGTCTGGTTGGGTGGATATGGAATAATTTCCTGTAACGGAGGAATTTCTTCCTACTGCCACATTTACCCCTGCTGAATCTATCTCAGAATCCATTTGTCTGAAAAAAATTGTTGGCAAAGAGAGAAATGGAGATTCAGACTTTGTGGAAAGGACAGGAGACTGCCATGGGTGTGTGTGTGTGTGTGTGTGCATTTTTATGGGGGGGGGTGTCACAGTCATTCTGACTTACTTAACTGTCCTTTGTTTTGGGGGTTCTGCTTTCTTTTTGAAACCTCTCTGCACTGTTTTTTGCATGCCTGCGTACCAGCATTTTGCTACGACTGTTTCTGTTGTTTCTTGCTAAAACTGGACGGGGGAGCAGAAAAAACATAGGAAAATTTAGAGAAAGAGGGCTAAAAAATCTGAGAGATTCCCTGTACCAGCTTACCCCTCACATTTTGTTTTTTTGAAAACCTCTACAGCAGAGGGACCAAAAACTAAATCTCTATCCCTAAATGACATTAAAACGTATGGGAGGTTTTGAGAATGCAGCCAGACAAACCTCCTATAAACAGTACCAGTGGCCATAGCCCTAGATGTAGTATCTACAGAGTCATAAGCACACTTTGAATAACAAATAGTGACCTGAGAAATAGTATAAAGTGAACCACGCAAATCAGATTTTTCCCTCACTGGAAGGAAATGCAGATAAAACATACCTCATTCTTTCACAGTTAGTCAGAATAAATTAACATATTAGCCTGACAATTCAAAATGTTAAAAATTAAAGTTGCAGAAGCATACAGTTTTTCCCCTCAGACTTACCAATTGTTTTATTATCCTTGCCAGAAGGGGAAGGATTAGAGTTGACAAAATGCTTGGCAGGAGTTGGACTGACTAAAGCTATAGCTGCTGGGTCAAGTCTGGGATGAGTTTTTTCAAATTTGAAAGACTGAGGAATTTTGTGAATTCCATTTGATTTCTTTGGTGCAGCAGGCTCGACATCAGGAAAACAACAGACTGTGACAAACACATCCTCCAATGCTGGCAGCACAGGGTGGGGGTTAGAAGGAGGTTCTGGGAATTCCATCTCTAACATTTCATAGTACTTTCTAAGGGAATGAGAAACTTCAGAGCTCTCTCACTGAAAACACTGGCACATTATGGAAATAGTCTCAGAGAAGGAGAATCATTAACAAGGAGATTCAGATTACATGCTCTTGTCTTGAGTCTGAATCAGAATTCTGAGGAGAAAACCCTGTATCTGTTCCCCCACATTCCTCTCTAAATTCAATTTCTTGAATCTCTTCAGGAAAAGAGGAATCAATTTTTCTCTTACCAGAAACACCTGATAATAAGGGTCAATAGATTACAAAGGACCATGAGCCAGACTTAATAAACGACTGTTCAGTGAAACTGGAGAAGACGAAGGAGAAGATATAGGTTTAGTTTTCTATTTCTTTTTGATAAAACAACTAGGACTAACAGGAGTTTTAATAGTGGCAACATCTTCCAGTGGGGATGGGTGCAACATTCTGGTTAAGCAGGGGCACATTCCCATCCCTTTCTCCCACGATTGACAAAATGGCTCTACCTTGCCCACTAAGGGAAAACCAATGGCTACAGAAGATGTGGCAACCCCCCGGTCCATAGTGGCTGCATGGGCAACACCAGAGGCATCTGAGGAAAAATAAATTACCCCGTTTCAACAGACAGGGTGTAAGGGTATGGATTACTGACAAAAGGAATTATACTCCTACCAGTTTGGATTTTCTTTCCTCATATGTATCATTTCCAGACTTCTCTAGTTCACCGAGTCATGGGAAACTGTTGATCTTTCCCAACTTGAAGGGGAAGTGGACAATAATTTGTATATACTGCAAGTTTCTACACAGTCCATGGAACTTTTAATGCTGCATATATCCTGGTAAAGTCTGTGGCCATTAGAACTTACCCTTGTATGACGTCACGGATCAGGCTCTCCTCCTTTCATAAGGAACCATGTAAAACTATCATAAACACCACCTTAAGGGTCAAGTTATTTTCTGGTGAACCCTCTCAGGCTATCACTGATGACTTTCAGGAAAGGGGTAAGGCTCTTTACCCTTTTAATAAAACAGATAATTCTCTAATATTTCCTCTATGCAATTTTACCAGTTGTTAAGGAGGAAGAAGGCAGTGATGTAACAAAGAAGATCTTCCAAGTGCTAAACCATCTTGTCCAATCTATTCCTTTGTCAAAGTCTCCTATGTGGACTTCTGCTCACTTGGCTCCACTGCAATGCTGATTATTCCTGTACAGCCAAACAGATATTATCATGATTTTCCCGGTATGAAACAAAGCTAGATATCACAGTTTAAATCATTTTATATACATTTTGGTCTATTTTCCTTTAATATTAATCATATCTACTTAGCTGTTTGCTATCTTAACCCATTATTAAATAATTTACAATACCTCATTCCTACTTTCTTCATATATTCCAATCAGCAAAGAAGACAAACTTTACCTGTATTATTGCCAAAGATAATATTTGCTGTACTTCTTGCTCAAGCCAACTCAGAATGGTCCTTCCTTTAAATACTCTTCTATTCCTGCTAATTGCCAAATATATCATTCTAAATAATAAGTTATAGGTTCATAGCTTAGTACTAGGCTAACTTCCCTTGTAGGCCATTGTAAGCCTTGTCATTTACTCCATGTGAAAATCAAACCCTGCACCTTGTGTCTGTAAGGTGAACACCTTAACCATTATGACAACCGCCCACAGGTGTCACCAAAGAAGAAGGACCCATTTTAAAATCAGTATGAATTGCACTAAGGAAAATAAAAAGCAAAAAGGGGGCACACTGACATGAAGACATGGCAGATATGAATGAGATGTTGGGTAAGTTACAGGATAAATGACTCCTCATGGTGCTCATCAGGGTATGGAGACAGATGTGTATCATATATAACTGAAGAATAACCATTCTAGTGTCACTGCACAAGAAAAAAGGAGGATATACAACTGCAGGTAGTGCAAAGGTATCAAACTCCTGTCACACTGCATGAAATTGTCGAAACAGTGTCTGATAAATGGATAAGCAGAGAAGCAGAAAGTAAGACAGAAGATGAGCAGTTCAGATTCAGATCAGGATGTAGTATGACTGACCCAGGGTTTGCAGTGAAACAAAAAGTGGAGAAAAAGCTGGAGATTAAAAAATAATCTAACTGGGCATTCCTAGACCAAAAAGAAGCATATGATAAGGTGCCAAGAAAGCTGAAATGGGAAGTCCTGCAATGATTCAAAGTCCTGAAAACATTGATAAAACTGATAAAATGTGTACAACCTTTATGTAAGAACTCAATGATACAAATATGCATCAAATTGTTTTTTTGGTATTCAGGCTAAGCCGGTTCTGGGGTGAGTCAGTGAGAGAGTTAGGCAAGGTCATCTTGAAACTGCTTTCTGATTGAGGAGTGGAAGTGGTGGGAATTCACCACAGTATCGACATACAGTATAAGAAGAAGCAGGAAAAGGTGAGCTGAAAGAGAGAATTGATGCATAAGGAGAATAACAGGGATGAAAGGACTGTTCCTCGTAGAACTTCTGTAGTAAGGGGTCAGGAGGTGAACTGAAGTCCTCCATTATGGCAGAAAGTCTGTTTGACTGGTGGCTTCTGAACCATGGTAAGACTTGCAACTTATTTCAAACTTTGTCAGACAGGAGGGGGTGGTCTACTAGGCTGAATGCTTTTATTAGGTCAGTAAAGACTATCCCAGTCAGATTGCCCTTATCCATGTTTGTTAGAACATCATCTGTGAGTGTGAACAGTGCAGTCTGGCTGCTTCTTCCAGCCCAGAAGCCAAAGTGAGACTGATATGGGGTGAAAATCATTAGGAGATACAAGCTTTCAGGTTTTGGGGAGAGATTTTCTTAAACTCATGCTTCCAAGTGGAAGGAATAATGTTGTGGGTGAGGCAGTTGAAAAGTATATGTAAGGGTTATATGAGGTGGTCTTTACAAAGTGAAATAAACCAGGAGTGAAGTGCGTCTCAGTCAGGGAGAATCAATCCAATACCATGCGCTCTTCTGTATCTGCATCTGTCCTTCACATTTCTCTACAATTTCAGTTGTTTGAACCTTTTTAAAAGAGGAATTCCTTTTTCCTTTTATCAGAAACAGCCTTGTAAGTTGGGTCAAGAGTCTGCACGAGACCTTGAGTCAAGCCTAATAAATTACTCTTGTCCACAGTAACTGACACAGGAGAAGACAAATGTTTAGTTTTTCTCAATTTTTTTGACAGGAATACCAGAAGAAACAGATCCAATACTGCTGGCAACAACTTCCCCAGGGATGGGCAAAACAAATGGCTAAGCAGGGGTACATTCCCTGGCCCTATTTCCAGGACCAACAAGAATGGCTCTCTGCTGCCCCACTAAGGGGACCAAAACAGCCACAGAGAATGCATCTAACCCACAGTCCATGGTATCTTTATGGACTACATCAGAGGGATCTGAAGAAAAAAAATGAGTGGTCTAAGGAAACAGCTTTGGCCAAGTAAAGTCCCCTATCTGCAGCTGAGGCAAACTACCAGCCTGCTGTTTTGCCAAAGGCTTCCTAATAACCTTTTTCTTTATACATTTGAAAGAGGATCCCACTGAGGAATTGGTATGTTGCTGCATGGTTCAGCCAAAAATGGTCATTGTTCTCCCATGGAAGCTTAGCAGCAGTAGTTGGCATAACAGGAAAGTAGCAAAAAAGTAACATTTCCAGAAATAAAAATGCAGCAAGAAGCATTTTAAATACTTTGCCCAGCCCCAAAAGTAAAATAATTAGAAGCTATGTACTTACCATAACTTGGTATCTGTGTTGTCTTCTTTCATTCATCCTCACCACTGGGTTTAGGATCTGTCCTCGGATCTGATCCTTTCTAAAGACTGATGCCTCGTGTCTCAAGCTCCTCCCACTCTCGTAATGCCCTGCATCTCCCTACCTCCTCAGATTGAGTTTGTTGGAAAAAAGATAGCAGGGAAAAATATATGTATGCAAACTGACCACATAAAGACACCATTCACAAACAACATCGCCAAACCTGAAGATCAGAAATGGGGTCTGTGGATTCCAACATCCTCCAGGTACCTTCAGATACAAAGATAGGGGGAAGGTTGGGTGGGATGTGAGGACAAATAAAATAATACAACACAGATACTAAGTTATGGTAAATACATATCTTCTAAATCTGATGCTGTCCCTTTCATTCCTCCTCACCACTGGGTCAGAGTCCTCACCTACGTGGTTCCTTGGGTGGCCCCTATGGAAGGATATGCCTGAGCACCACGCAGCCAAAGAATGCTCTATTTCTGGAGAATACATCCAATTTGTGATGAGAAACAAAAGTATGTGAATTTGACCAGGTTGCTGCAGCACAAATTTCATCAATAGATATCCTGGCTGAAAAGGCTGAGGAAGTGGAGTGTGTAGAATGCACTTTTTGAGAACGGTAAAGTGATATCCCATTCAATGAATAAATGCTGTAGATACATCTAGTAATCCATTTCACCAAAGTTACTTTTGACACTGTTCTGCCTAAATGGCTGGGTGAAAAGGAGATGAATAATTGTTCTGATTTTTTTTAATTCCTTTGTTCTGTGCAGATAGAAATGCAATTGTCTATGAACATCAAGTAAATGAAGCATGTAGTCATCTTTGTTGGAGTAATTAGGGAAAAAGATTGGCAGATAAACAGATTGGTTAATATTTGCTTCCATGGCTACTTTAGGCATAAAGGAAGGATTCATTCTCAAGGAAACACTTGTATTATGGCAGCTTTGAAGACAAGGCTTGAAGTTCTGATACCCTCTTGGTGAAAAGAAAAGATGCTGAAGGAACCAAACCAAAGCGAAGCAGATGTCACCACAAAATCCAGATATAAAGTATTTATTAAGTGCTTTTCGTTCATTCACTGTCAGAACTTCTTCAGATAAAACTCATACAAATCAATTGTTTAAAAGGCTTTTTAAAATCAATCACATGGTAAAAAGTCACCAATCAAACATTTTTGCCATTTATCTAATTAAACATATCCCCCCAATGTTAACCTTTTTGCTCCTATTTTACTTCTCCTATAGCATATAGAGAAACTAACGTGTAAAACATTGTATGTATAAAAAGTGTTAATAAACCTGCAATCTACATGTTGTTTACTATATATATATATATATATATATATATATATATATATATATATATATATATATATATGTGTGTGTGTGTGTGTGTGTGTGTGTGTGTGTGTGTGTATAACAGTATACGTAAAAATGAAATATATAAATTGTATTAAAATTCCATATTTCATCTAGACAAACTTTCGTATTTCATCTAGACAGATTTTAAGCTTCAAAATACATGAAACTGAACACAAATCATTTAGTCCAGGATAATTTCCTGCATTTAACATAAGCTGCCACAATAACTCTGACCGTTCCAATAAAAGTGAATCTGGTCCACCTCTACCATCTTGTTCTATCTGGTCAATCACTTTAAATTTAAACATGTGTGATGTATATTCTAAACTGTGTTTTGCTAAGGCATTATCTATCGTATTTTTCTTTATACTGTATATGCAGTATAAAGAAAAATAAGATAGATAATGGCTTAGCAAAACACAATTGTATATGCAGTATAAAGAAAAATAAGACAGATAATGCCTTACCAAAACACAATTTAGAATATGCGTCACACGTTTAAATTTAAAGTGATTGACCAGATAGAACAAGATGGTAGAGGTGGACCAGATTCACTTTTATTGGAACGGTCAGAGTTATTGTGGCAGCTTAGGCTAAATGTAGGAAGTTATCCTGGACTAAATGATACGTGTTCAATTTCATGTATTTTGAAGCTTAAAAGTCTGTCTAGATGAAATATGAAAGTTTGTCTAGATGAAATATGGAATTTTAATACAATTTATATGTATCATTTTTTATACATATTGTTATACACATATATATAGTAAACAACATGTAGATTGCAGGTTTATTAACACTTTTTATACATACAATGTTTTACATGTTAGTTTCTCTATATGCTATAAGAGAAGTAAAATGGGAGCAAAAAGATTAACATTGTGGCAAAAATGTTTGGTGATTTTTTACCATGTGCTTGATTTTAAAAAGCCTTTTAAACAACTGATTTGTATAAGAGTTTTATCTGAAGACGTTCTGACAATGGATGAACGAAGAGCGCTTAATAAATACTTTATATCTGGATTTTGTGGTGACATTTGCTTCGTTTTGGTTTGGTTCCTTCAGCATCTTTTCTTTGTGGACTGTTTGAGTGTTTCCTTAGCAGTATTTGGTTTTTGTCATGTCTGCAGAAGGAACATCGAGCCAAAGGAACTCTTCAAATTCCAGTGATGACATAGGCAATTTAACAGCACTGATTGCCATAATGTCACAAAAAAGTGGATGATTTATCAACAAGGTTTGAATCACTGGCTGCATTGCAAAACTCATTTAATGACTGGTGGAGAAAAAACCAAGGTGAACAAAGAAGCACAAGGTCACCTACAGCTACTTACTCATCTATTGTAACATCTTCCCTTGATACTAATACACAAAGGGTAGTGAATAATGGACAGCTTCAAAATAATTTAGGTGAGAATATATACAACTCAGTAGTGAGAAGACCCACCCCAGAGCTTATTGGACTCCTCAATGTTAATTCTTGGCTTAGTGAACCTGTTCAGCTCTTCAGTGAACCAAATGGAACAAACTGAGTTTTAGCTGAAGAATTTCTGACAGTGGATGAACGAAAAGCACTTAATAAATACTTTACATCTGGATTTTGTGGTGACATTTGCTTCACTTTGGTTTGGTTCCTTCAGCATCTTTTCTTTGTGGACTGTTTGAGTGCTTCTTTACCCTCTTGGTGGAAGTAATGGCCACCAAGAAGATTGTCTTCCAAGACAAAAACATTAGATCACAGGTGGCAGCCAGTTCAAAAGGTTTCTGAGTGAGGCCTTGCAAAAATCAAGATCAGGTACCATTGTGGAGAAGGATCTTTGATTGGGAGCCTGAGAAGGAAAATTCCCTTCATAAGCGCCTTACACAGTCTGGTGGTGGAGATGGGGGTTAGGTCCTCTGTGGCATGAAAATTGGCATTCGCCATCAATTGCAACTTAATCATGAAGAAACTAGAACCTTGATGAAAGAGAAAGCTTAGGAAGAGAAGAATGGCAGGAACTGGAGCTGAAAAGGTGTCTATTTTCCTGTCTAAGGCACAGATGGAATATCTCTTCCACTTGCTACGGTATACTTTTTTGGTAGAAGGCTTCTGTGAAGCAAGTATTATGCTACGGACTGGGGAAGCTAGCCTGGACTCCCTTAAAATCACTGGACATGGAGGAATCAAGTGGTCAGTCTTAAGGGTCTGAGGTTGGAAGGGTGATGTTCTACCGGATGAGAGATCAAATCCTGGCTGGGAACTAGTATCCATGGTGAATACTTGGAGTGAGACCTAGAAGGGGGAACCATATCTGATGAGGCCAGAAAGGGGCAATGAGGATTAGAGTACTCTTCAAACTGCTGGATTTCTGTAGAACTTCTGGAATCAGGGGAATTGGAGGATAAGAGTACAGGAGACCCAAGGGCCTATCATGGATTAGAGCATCCCTGGGTGACTCCCCCTTTGAAGGGATCAGATTGAAGTACTTGCTGCATTTGTTGTTCAAGGGAAGCAAATAGGTCGCAGCAAGGTAGGCCCCAATGGCTGAAGATCTGATCCGCTACTGCTTGGTTCAGGCTCCACTTGTGGATTCAAAATGGATCTGCTTAGTCTGCCCACTAACACATTGGTCTCTCCAGGGATGTGTATTGCAAGGAGAAAGTGGTTGGAAGAGATTGCCCATTCCCACACTCTCATGGCCTCTCTGCATAAGGGGTATGAACAGGTTCCCCCCCATTTGCTGATATACCAGATGACTGTCATGTTGTCTGAGTGAATTGCTATCGTTCCTAGAGGAAGGCAATCTTGGGAGGCTTTCAACGGCAGAAGGACTGCTCTCATCTCCAGGATGTTGATGTGCAATTTGGTCTCTGTCGGGGACCACGTGCCTTGGACCAGTCTTCCTTGGTAATGCCCCTCCATCCCAACAAGGAGGCATGCCTAGATAAAGGTCATTCAAGACAAGCCACCATCATCTGCAGACCTGAGACAGCTTGATCAGACAACTCATTGGGTGAAACAGAATGGACTGTTGGACTGACAGAGTCCACTGAAGAACTCTCATGAAAATTCTTGCTAGCGAGATCAGTAGAATGGTGGCTGTAATGGAACACAGTGCTTTCAATGCAAGCATTGCTGAGGGGTTGGGCATGTCTAGCAAGGTTGTCTGAGAGAGAGAGAGCACCCTGTGTTTGGGTAAGGATGCTACCTGACTGACAGAGTTCAATTTCATTCTGATGAATTCTATGGTCTGTACAGGGGTTAAAGTTGACTTTGACACATTTATAGTGATCCCCAGCTGGATGAATAAGTGTAGTAGGAATTGTACTGCCTGACCCAGTTGATGCTTCGATAGGTGCAGTTAGGAGCCACTCGTCCAAGTTCAGAAACACCTGGAATCCTTGCAGTCTCATGTCAGCTGTCACCACTGACATGCATTTGGTAAACACCTGGGGGGCTGTGGTAAGTCCAAAGGGCAGTGCTCTGAACAGATAATGATTATCTCCCAGCCGGAAGCGCAAGTGTCTCCTGGAGCATCTGTGGATCTTTATGTGGTAGTACACGTTCTGGAGATCTACAGAGTACATCCAATCATCCTTGTGCAATAGAGGCAGAATGGACTGACCCATCACCATACAAAACTTTGACTTCTTGACAGATTCAATATTCTCAGGTCCAATATGGGCCTTAGGTCCCCTGTCTTTTTTGGCACCAAAAAGAAGCATGAATAAGTGCTGCATCCTTGCTGTGCAGTTGGGGCCTTTTGGATGGCTCCTTTTTCCAGAAATTTCTGAACCTCTTGAAGGTCCTGCTCCCTCTGACTGGATGGTATGTCAGACAGTCTTCTTTTGGTGGGTGGAAGAAGAGAAAAGGGAATCTAGTATACTCTGGATATTATGCTTAGCACCCAGTTGTGCTTTGTTATTCTCATCCAGACATCCAGTTGCAAGGAAAATCATTCCTCACCTGCCTCCAGAACAGTCAGGCAATGCTTCAGGAGCACTGGCAGGACTTGTCTGAGAAAGGTTCTCTAAAGCCCTGATTCTGCCCCTGGAGCAGTGTCTTCCATTAAATACTCATGCTCTGCCTCTGGATGAGGAATCCTCATGAGACTCCTGAAAAGGACCCTGTTACTTCTTGAAACACATATTCTTCCCACTACATTCATTCCTAAAGAAGGTCCTTTGCAGGGAAAACTTGATCCCTATGGCAGATAGGGTCTTTCCTTCTTGCTCACTGCGGGTGTCTCCTTGACTGATAGTCCAAACAAGGAGGAACCATTGAATGGGGGATTGGTAAAAGGACACCTGGAAGGGTTCCACAAACCCACAAAGCCTTAACCAGGCATGTCTCCTAAGGGCTATGCCTGTTCCGGCTGCTCATGAGGTTTCTTCCACCCCGTTGGAAATCAGCCTCATTGAAGAATTGGATAGGAAGGATATGATGGCCAGTCGGGGAGACACCTTCTGGAGGTCCTCCACTGACATGGACCCTGACAGGGAGTTGGTAAGCTCCTGAACTTGGTTCCTTTGCAGATGAGTAAAATGGGCCAGGCAAATTAACGCTCTCAGAGAAAGAGTGGCTAAGGTGTAAACGTGCTTCCTATGTCTGTCCAGCACCTGAGACTCTTTGTTTGGGGGGTGGACAGTAGAGCTTTGTTCTGCCAGCTCCTTCTTTGTGCTGCTGACACTATGATAGCATCAACTGCTACACCTGTAATCCAATGAAGATGGTCAGCACAGCAGGGGGGCTCAAATATTTATCTGCTCACTTGAGAATGGGCTCTATGGTGTCATGACACCAGATCAATAATTTCATCTGTAGGTGGGGTCATCCAGGGCATAGATGGGCCCATCCCAAAGGCCTCCAGAAAGACCGATTCTTAGGAAGAGGGGGATTGGGGATATCACTCACCCTTTCGGTGCAGGATCTCTAGCAAAATTCCCATAGGAGATATCTGATGGTGGTGACCCGGGGGGACCCCTCTCCTTCATCGAAATCTATGTCTTTGGTTAGCAACTCCATGGGGGAGTCAGTGTGCTTCCTCTTGCATGCTCTATTCCTGGGTACCTCCTCTGTGGGAGACTCAGGGGAGGACTCAGAAGAATGAGGAACCCCTTGTAAAAAGTGAGCCTGGAGGGCCTCTTGAGTAGGCTGACCATCGACTGGATGTATGGTAGCAAGGCTCAGATTGAATGGGAGCTGAGTTGGAGCTGGGGGAGAAGGAGATACAGCTCTAGATCTCGAGAATGCCCTCTCTGCCACCCGGAAAGCAGACAGATCTGGGATCCTTCCCCCTCCCTCCTCGGAGCCGAAACTATCCAAGGAGAGAAGGCAGACACCATCCTGTAACCTAAGGCTCCAGAGGACACCAGCCCCAAGCTATTGAGAGCCAAAGCCCTGAGAGGAAGGGATGGATCCGATTATGTCAGAGCCGAGACCAATCCCCAGAGTTGGTGCCGATGTCTCAGGTTCAGGACCCACTCGATTCTAACAGTGATGGTGCCGAGCTGGTCTGGGACACTGCCGGAGTCGAAGAAAGAACTATTCTCCACTCAAGCAATGTCTTTCTCTGGGTACCCAGATCTTGGGTTTCTGAAGCTGAGAGTTGGATCAGAAGAGGAGAGGTCATTAGCAGTAATGGGGCTCTCATGGATCCAAGATGGGATGGAGATCACAACAGTCCCATCTCGATCTGAGCCTCAGGGTATGGTTCTGAGACCTACAGTCTGATGCCTTAAGATCTCAGGTGGAGGGGGAGCTGCAGATTTCCACAATTTCTGTTGGATCCACAGTCCCTTTCAGATCTGAAATCTTGGGATTTGGAGTGACATGGATACCAGGAGAAAGGACGTCTGGTGTAAACAGTATCTGATCCCATGAACTTTTCGAATCTGAAGGTCTAGCTTTCCTCTGGTCCAATGTGGTCAGATCCGATAATTCTGGCCACTTTTCAGGAGGGAGAGACGATACCCCACGGAGAGGCTGAGGTTGCTTGTTTCTTGGGCTCCTTTTGATCTTTATACTCCTTAAAAGAACCAGGCCTGGGGGCCAGAGTTTCAGAGGTTGGCAATAAGCCCTTAAGGATCAATTCATTCCTCCTGTTGGCCAAGGAGTGGAGACTGAACCCTGCTCAAGATGGTCAGGACCAAAGCAATAGATACACCTCTTGTGGGCATCCAAATTTGGCATTTTGTGCCCACAAGAGGTGTATCACTTAAAGCTGGTGGGTCTATCTGCCATGCTTGCAACACACTTCACACAGAGCCAGAATGGTCACTCATGACACACACACACACACACACACACACACACACACACACACACACACACACACACACACACACACACACACACACACACACACAGTCACTCACACACAGCAAGGGACAAAAAAAGGGGAAAGAGTAAAAAATAGTTTATAAGGCTATCTTTTTTTTGTAAATAGAAGGGCCAAACAATGCATTGTCATTCCCTTTGGTAAAAACTCAGTTCCCACTAATTACCACATTGACAGTTGCCCACTGAACACTGAAGGTGTTATAAGACATCTGGGGACACAGGTTGACAGCAACCTCTCCTTCGACCACCATATTGCTGCTGTGGTTAGAAAGTCCTTCTATGTGGCACATGTCATTACCAAGGGTTTTGCATTCAAGAAGAAAGAGGTCATCATCTCTCTCTCTACTCTTTCCTCATTAGACCAATTATCGAATATAATGTTCCATTTGGCATATACCTCACTAAACACCTGCAACAGCTGGAAAGCCCACAAAAGTACCTCACGAAGAGGATCCTAGGCCTTAAACACATGCCCTACATGGACAGACTCAAAAAACTACAGCTTTTCTCTGTCTCATATCGTCTACTAAGAGGTGATCTCTGCTTGACTTACAAAGCCATGTCTGACCCAGCCCTATTAGAAATGTTATACCTAAAGAAATCCTAATCCCTCTGCACCACACGCTCCAGGGACCTCAACCTCATTACCACAATCAACAGAACATGCTGAAGGGACAGTTTCATAACCCAGAGACTGCCCATGCTCTGGAACAGACTTCCCATACATGTCAAGCAGAGCACCTCAATGGCTCTTTTCAAGAGAAATCTTGATGAGTGGATGGGAAATAGAAAGTTCACCCTGGGGATTGCTCCAGTGGCTCTACTTGATAGAGGCACCAGGAACTAATGGCAGCATGATACAAGGGTACTTCTATGGGCTAGGCTTGTAAAGGCTCCAGGCCGCTGGTCTAGTACACACCTATGAACAGCCATACAGAGAAAAAAGCTGAGATGGGGAGGGAAGGCCTTGACGTTAATGACTTCTAATAAGAACTACAGAAGGGAAGGAAAAGAAGCTAAGTTATACAAATAGTTAAATTACAAGGCTTACAAACATATATATATATATATATATATATATATATATATATATATATATATATGAAGAAGGAAAAAGGTTAAGGACTTAACAGTCAGTTATCTAAAACTCCAGACAGCAAAGGCAATCCTGTTTGATGTGGATGGTGGCAAACAAGATCTGAGGAGTTAGGGAGATGTGGGGCATTATGGGAGTGGAGGAGCATGAGATACGAAGCATCAGTCTTTGGAAAAGCTGAATCGGACCCGAGGACGGATTCTAAACCTAGTAGTCAGGGCGAATGAAAGAGACAACATCAAATTAACACTCTTCTCTACAGAAAAAATAAGCTTTTAAACAATTTGTAACAACTTTTTACTACAAAGGCAAAAAAGTGCACTCCCATTTAAAAATACATAAAAGTCCCAAGACATTCAACACAAACACTTTTTTGTAGCTTAAAAGTACCCCCCCCCCCAAAAAAAAGTAAGTTCTTTCAATAAAAATAAAACGGAAAGTTTTTCCCTGAAGGGAACTTATCTGCTCAGCATTGGAGGCAACCATTTAATCCTAAAAAGGCCGCAGAGGAGTGTTTTTTGGCAGCAGGAAATCTCTGACGGGCTTGGCTCCCAAACCTGATTTTAGGCAGCTCAGCTCAGGTCAACTAATGATTTGGGAGTGTGGAAAGTGCCCTGAAGCTTTGGAAACTGTGTGTATGTTATATCCTATGTAGGATATAACCCATACAGCTTAGGATACTGCAGCAGTTTTCATAATGATGATTATATACCCATGGGAATTAGTCTGGCTAAGAAAAAGTTTCCTAACATCAGTGAATACATGTTGATCAAAGGGATAGATCATTGTCAATAAAAGTTCCCAGGTCCTTAATAACTGAGTCAGACTTCAAAGGGGTATCACCTATGGAGCAGATGCAAGGATGCCAAGTTTTGCTAATGGACACAATACTGCATTTCTTGGCATTTAGTTTTAAGCCCTCATCCAGGCATCACTTTTTGGTGCATGTTAGTCCCTCCTTAAGAATGGGGAATTAATGACACCTCCAAGTTTGCAGTCACCTTCAGATTTGGTCAGCAACAAGCCCTTGATGTCAGCCTTAACATCAGAGAAGTAAATACCAAAAAAGAAGTAGTCCTAGAACAGATCCCTGGAGAACACTGCTAATAATTACTTTTTTCAAACAGTGCATGCACCCAACACTAACAGATTGTGGTGCGTCTGTTATTCATCATCAACCTCTTTTTCCTATTTTTCTACATGGGGTCAGGTATCACATCAACTGTCATTATCTCTGTCTCTCTGTCTCTCTCTCTCTCTCTCTGTTCATTGCCACTCTCTTAACTTCTTTGACAGTCGTCCTGACTGTCACAGGTCTTCCCTCACACAATCTATCTACCCCTTTGCTGAATGCTCTTGTTTTCTCATGCCTTCTTCACCAGATTGTATTTTGGTTTCCTGCAAATGTGCCCATACCACCATAATCCACTTTCTCTGACCTTCTCTGCAATTGGAGCTACTTTGGCTTCTGCTCTGATGTCCTCATTCCTTCATCTGTCCCATAGTGTGCATCCTATTACCCATCTCAGGCATTTCATCTCCATCACCTCTAGCTTCCTCAACTGCTATACTTCACTGCCCAGGTTTCTGTATCATGCAGCAGAACTGGTCACATGACTGTTTTGTACACCTTATTTTTCAGTTCTTTGGCTTTCCTTAGTCACATGCTACCCCTGACTCTCTGCACCAGTTGGCTGCTGGCAATCTGATTCTAACTTTGACTTCCTCATTCAGATTTCCTTTCTCCTCAATCACTCCTTACAAATACTTGAAGCTGTTAACCTGTTAAACTATCTTCTGTTCTCTTCTATATCACTTTTTAGCTTGTTTTTGATTTCCCTGTTTGCTGCCTTTACATCTTATCTGTACTCAGTTTCATCCCGAGTGCTTTCAGTTTTGCATTCCAGTTCCCTATCATTTGATAAAGTTCTTGCTCACAGTCTGCATGTAAAGGTGCATTGTCTGTATAAAGCAGCTTTGTTAATTTGTCCCCTCCAAAAATTTTGTTAATATAGTTCATTACCACTATGAATAGTTGTAGGTTCACAGCTGAACCCTGAAGCACATCCATTCCTACTGGAACCCCTCTGTGAGTCAGAACACTATCTGTCATTTGGGTCCTTGTATATAGTTTACATTAATTCTCCCAATATTTCTGGGACTTTTGAACAACACTGCAAACATCAGGTCAATTATATTGCATTTTTCTGAATCCTAATGTCAACTGGGACTGCTCATCTCCCATCTTACTTTCTACTAATCTGCATATTTGTTTATTGATCTCCCTTTCCATCACTTTCATGCAGCATGGCAGGAGTTTGATATCTTTGTACTGTCCATAGTTGTGCATGTCCACTTTGTTCTTGTACACTGGCACTACAATGAGTACCCTCAGAAGTCATGACTTCAATGTGCGACATAAGTGCTGACTTCTGAATGTGATGGTCTTAGATTTGAAAAAGCTCCTAGTTTATTAAATCTGTTAAACGTTTACACAGACTATGGTCTTCTAGCTGCATTATGGCTTCCACTGAAAGAGTTGACATTAAAGCAAGACAATTTGGCAGAATGTTACCATTGTCATGTGATAATGGCATGCAGTAGAGAATTAAGCACGAGGACTGGTGAGGGATTTAAACTCTTTTGAATTGTTAGTATACTACACAGACGCATTCTGAAGTATGTTGGTGAAATGAGGAGTGTTACTGGGTGTTTAGCCTCATGGATGCTTCCTGGAACACTCTTAGTGGTTTTTGTTTTTTCTCAACAATCTTTAAAAATTAGGGTAGTCATTCTAATGCTTTCTAAACAATCTTTAACAGATGTGTGAAACAGTCAAGTGATGCCATTTGACTAATTGCAGGTTTCAGTTTCTGTGGCTCATTTTGTACTACACACACTAATAAAACTCTGTTGTGTAAAACACACACACACACACACACACACACACACACACACTGACAAAAGCGTAAGTGACAAGACAGAAAACACAGTTATTAAATCTACTACAAGGAGTAATACTCACACTGCTCCAGCATGCCTGCTTCTCTGCACTTGCGCAATCGGCACTCCTGGCACTTCCGGCGCATGTACATGTCCATTTCACAGCGGCCACCATTCTTGCAACTGTACTGGGCATTCTTGATAACACTTCTGCGAAAGAAACCCTTGCATCCTTCACAGCTGAGCACATTATAATGGAACCCAGAAGCCTTGTCACCGCAGACACTGCAGACCTCATTTCCCAACATCTTTGGGGCCGGCCCTTTCTTCCTTTTAATGTGAAAATGCTCTCCAGCTGCAGTGAAGGGAGGCAAGGAAAGAGGGAGAAGGAAGAATAAGCAGTGGACCAAAAAAGGAGTGGAAAATAAAAGAAAAGAGAGATATGAGGGCACAGGTGATGCACGGAAAAAGAGAAAATGGAATGAGCATAAAAAGGGATAATACAGTGTAATAGTTGGGGGGGGCATGAAGAAATAAAGTTGTGAAAAAAGAAAAAGGGTAGGCAAGCAGAGGAAAAAAAGGAGAGAAAGGGAATGCAGAAGACAAAAAAGGCAGGAGGATAAGAAAGGTGACAGAAATTAATGTGAAAGAGAGGTTGGAAAAATAATGGAAAGATGACAAGGTAAAAAGAATGAAATAGGGAAAACAAGAAAGTGAAAAGGTAGGAAAAGAATAACAGAAGAAGAAAATACAAGAAGTGAAACAGGAGATGGTGAAAAGAAAGAAAATGACAGCAGAGATTGGTGGGAGAGACAAGCAAGAGAAAAAGTACAAAGAAAAAAATCTGTTAGTGTTAAGTTATCTTGAGTACTCTAACATAATACATTGCACTAATTACATTAATTATATATATATATATATATATATATATATATACATATATATATATCTCACAACCATTTTTGTTCTTCTGTAAGTCAAGTTTAAAACACAGTTTGAAACAGAACAAGAAATCCAAAAGCACTTGAGCAAATTAAAAGAATATTCTGCATTTACAGTACAATGTATCCGAAACAGGTGTACTACAGAACCCTTAAACAAGATATTTAAGTCTTGCATATCAAACAGAATAAAGGAAGAAAACAAGCATTTATTACCAAATGTTAGTTTGCAGACAAAAACAGTAGGGCGGCCGCGGTGGTGCAGTGGTTAGCATTGCTGCCTCACAGCAAGAGGTTTTCCGGTTCGATCCTCAGCAGGGGTGCCTTCTGTGTGGAGTCTGCATGTCCTCCCTGTGATCATGTGGGTTTCCACTGGGTGCTCCGGTTTCCTCCCACATCCCAAAGATATGCTGCAGGTGGATTGGACACTATAAATTGGCCCTAGGTGTGAGTGTGTGCATGTGTGTGCCTTCTGTGGAAGGCTGGGCACTGGGCTGGCAACTCAACACTGTAAAACTCCACTACCAATCATGAGTGGGCAGGTGATCCACTGTGGTGACCCCCAACCGGGAAAAGCCAAAAGAAGAAGAAGTTTGCAGACAAAAACAGTGAAGCAAGCTTCTAACTTACAGTAAGAAAACTGCTGCTTGTGCAGATAATGAAAATGGTTACTGAGGCAGCTTAAAGCCAAATCATGCTGTATTCATGATGTGTCTTTTCCTACATGATTTTTGTCCACATGACTGCCAACCGTCAAGCCTACCCAAAACAGCACAGCCCATTAATTTTCTTAAACCTGCAAATTTCAGCCAATATCATGGTCAGAGATGTCTGGAGGGGACCATCAGTCACTCAACTTTGAGGCTGCTTTAAACCCTTGCCAGTGTTATGCCAATGAGGACATCTATAACGGCCTATCCCCAACCCTAGATGGGAGGGAAATGCATTCCACATCACTGCGGACACCTACAATGCCTTTCCCATGATTCCACTCACCCACACTGAAAGTTAGGCTACTACTGGGCAGTGGCTTGGTGAGGCTAATACCTGCCCTCAGGCTGCCCATTTGCATCATCATCTTCCCTCCCCCTAAGGAATGTGGTTTCGTGTGCTTGGCTCTGCCCCACCCACTCATCAGGAAGGGCATGTCCACCCTCCTCAGTCAGTTCCTTCAGGCACCTGAGCATCAGAATTAAAATTCAAGATTTTTTTATTAAAAGATTTAATTTTAGTGGTGGGCAGTGGAACAGATCACAGCATCATAGTTCATATCCAGTGTCACACTCCTTTACACTTTACAAGATCTGAACTTCTATCACAACAAACAAGGGTATGGTCTTTCAAGTCAAACTGCAGGCATAATCAATGCACACAAATATGAATTACTAAGCAACTTCCTAAGTGCAGCTTGGCCTCAACAGCATGCAGGAAACATGCACTGTTGCCCTAGAAATGAGCCTACATTCTCCATACCAAAGAATAGGCTTCATGCTGAATATCCCATTGAGGAGAGTGTTTGGACTAACTCTTCAGATCTCCTTCTCACCACTATCTCCGGGTTTCATCACCTTCCAGTGTACATTTGCCCACTGTAACTGTACTTTACTGACAAATATCCATTAATTTCCAAGTAAGGCTGGTAACATTTTCCAACACTACAGCTTTGCCCAGACCAAAGTTAGTAAACTACCATCACCCCAGATTACCAGGCTGCTGATTCCCAGTCACTGCTTCACTCTTGTTAATAAGCTAAACAATAATAAATATAAATGGTAATAAGTTCTAGGGTAGCATGCCCAATTCGAGGTGGATAGCAGCTGGTCACCAATTATCCATAAATACCCTCCTATCAGTTATAATAAATAAATAAATTCATGACTAGCCACAAACTTTTCAAAAGTAAATAAGTAAAATACATTACTTAGTAAAGATTTTATGTAAGCAATACATAAAACAGCTAAATATACAATGAGAGATATGGAATTGCACATAGTTGCAGAAAATAAACCATTTGAACAAAATGAATACAAGAAAAAACAATCTGGCAACTGCTAGACTTTTTATTAGCTAATTTCTGAACAATTTATTTATTTGCATGTGTTTACTGAGGTAGGGCACTGCTGAAAACTAATTTCAGTCTCTGTCTGGAAAAAAATAATTACTGCCTTAATCTAACCTGTATGAATATTTATAACATTGCACAGAACTCACAGGTCCAAGCTTTATGGTAGTTCTCTCTTCTTTCTCTTTCTATTTTGTTTAGTCAGCTGTGTAGTTTTCTATCTTTCTCATACAGAAACCTCAGATACAGTCATGTAGAATATCACAATTACAAATTAATGAGCTTGTTTACCTGCTCTTTCCGCACCACCTTATTCAAATGTGGTAACACTAAACCAAAACCTACAAATTACATTACTGAAATTTCTTTCCCCAACACTGTCACTAGTCAGGACAAACAGGTACAAAGCATACACACTACTAGATCCTCTTACATAACTCTAACTCTAACTCTAACCCTAGCCTGTGAACACTAGATCATACACACTACCCTCTATAATGAAAATCTTGCACATTTTCAGAATCATCACCTTTTCAATCAAACATTAAATTTTCTGCACACTCATACACTTACACTATATAAAAATTGACTTCAACCAAATGTGATTCACAAAAATGTGCTATCACTCACTTTAAACCCATGAAAACTTGTCGATCAAGCGAGTTGTCAAATACATATATATCAAATAAATACATATATATGGAAACATTACATATCATCAGACATTTGTAATACTGAGTGCTTTACTGTAGGCAGAAGTGATTGAATGCTCAAATGATCAAATCTGTCGGCAGTACTTGGATTATGGAATAGTGGGGAATGGGAATTGGCCCTTACCCCACTGTTGTGTGATCTTGGAGTTGGTATATATAACAGCAGGGGGTGTGTGCAACTCACATGTGCTTGCACCTCCTAAAAAAACTTGAGTTTTATGGATTTTTTTGTAGTTTCAGCTTCCAATCATGTGTGATTCAATGTTTTGCCATTCGATATTTATACTTCAGTATTCTAAAGTATATCTGTAGACATATTTATTAACGTTTGCCACAGTCCACTGACTTTTTTTTTTCAAATTGTAAGAGGTTTTATTTTATTTTATTTGCAAACAGTAATTAAATTTATTACAGACTTTGCAGTCCTCATGCATTGTGCACTGAGTGTCCATATGCTATCTTCTTTTATAGTTTATTCAAAGAATCTTTGCACTTCTACACGTTGTTATGCTCGGAAGACCAGTGCTCACAAATGTTATTTTTAACTTCATATTTCATTTAACCATGTTATTAATACTTTTTACATAACAGTGATAACAATTAATAGCAACCCCTATTCCTGTGATTATTCATCCAGAAAACTTATGTTTATTTCTATAAAAGATTTACATAACATTAGATTAATAATTAGATTTTAACTATTTAACTCTTATTAATTTCAAAATATTACATTATACTTGCTGTCCCTATTCACAATGCACCATCATGGGATTTCTAACAAACACCTAGATTTTCTTATCCTCAGAAATAAAAAAGATCATAGGGTGAATGCAAAATTATACAAAATACATTTCGATTCAGCTCAAGATTTGAATTGAATAGTTTTATGCTACATAACAATATTAACTGTCCATTTTTTAATGTCCCCCTTCTTTGTTGACCAATTTTCCTCTTTCAGGGTCTAATCAACGCTCTCTTGTTTAAATACTATCAATTCTAACTTCCTTTCACTTCCCCCAACATATCTAAACTCATGCCTTTTTAACTACATACAATAACCCAATCCCCTTCTATTTAAACTATTTTCACCTGTTCCAGCTTCAGCACTGATGCCTTTTTCCTACACACATTCATGTTTAATCTTCCTCAGCTCTTGAAGTCTCCCACCATGTAGTCCATATAGCATGGAATTTTTTTCCCTCTATGAAGACTGGTAGAGAAAGGGTGAAGGCTGCCAGCATAGTCAAATAGAATTTGTTACATAATTCTGGCATTTGTAAATATAAATGTAAAATACAGGCTTGTGTCTTAAATGTAGAGAAATGCTGTTTCAACAATGTGGCAACATTGCCATCTGCTGTAAGGAAAACTAAGTCAAGCATTTCTTATTGGTCCTTTGAAATTAAAATTACTTTATGTCTGTTCCTTTGAAGTTAGAAATTGGAGTTGATGAGTCTGGAGTAAGCATCCTACTTACTGTTTTAAGGTTAAAGTTAATGACCAGAATTTACATGTGGAATGTCCTTTATTGTTCTAAGTGTAAAATAATGTAAATGCAGTTAATGTGTAGCCTGGGAACTCCAGGAAGGGTGAAAAAGATGATGTAATGTTTATCAGAACTGGAGTTTCAATTTAAACAGTGAGAACCAGAGACTGTTAAGCATTTTTGACTGGACTATCCACTCATCAGCACACTGCCTGTTGTCTTAAGTAAGTTATCTTAGAAGTATGTTTTCTTGTAGTAATAGCTAGGAAATTAGAAGAAAGTTAGACTAAGTGTTTTGCTGTTATGTCAGAACTGTACTACTGAATTATTTTAAGTTTCTGTGTGATCTCTGAACTCTTGAATAGCACTGTGGTGTAGTAGTATTGTCTTGTGTTTTTAGTATTTATTATTAAATATTTTTTAAATGTTTTACCTGTGGTTGGTTTGTGTAGAGATAGGTAAGCTCCAGAGTACATTGCATGCTTATAAATGATCCTGTAATAAGCCCTTCCAAAGCCTTAAGATTGCTTAAGTTACACTACTATTGAATAATAATATTGCACAGTAATAATTGGACATCCTTTTAAGGGCCTTTGGGTAGCTGATAATTATTAGCTGGTGGTGGCAGTAATTACTACCATATAGTCTGGGTAAAGGAGCACAGCTGGAGAATCTATGTCAGCCTTTCCCAGGAGTGTCTGTGAAGTTGTATAAATACTTATCTCAAAGTGTGTGTGTGTGTATGTGTGTGTATGTGTGTCAGCTACTTGGGCAGGGACACAAAGCACTGGTTGGACAGAGAGTGTACTGGAGGTTAGCTTGCCAGCTAGGCTGAGATTTGGACCCTATAGCTGTGCCAGTGGGGAGTCTTACTGGGGACCTGGGGAGCAAGGAAGCAACCAGCCCCAGACGGACTGTGATCTCTGTGTGCACTTAAGGGAAATTGTACTTTACATTGTCTATTTGTTATCTTTACCAATTATATGAGGCGCCCTCTCTTTTGTTAGTGGTGAGGATTGAGGCTCCTTGATTGCTGGGCCAGGGTGCAGGAGTCACACCCTCCTTAATCTATTCTCTTGTCCTCTTCTTTTTGTAGTTCTTCTGTCCTCTGTTTCAAACTCTCAATAACTGGGTTTCTCTTTTTTCCATTTCTTAGTTATGAATGTTCTGCCAAAGGTATTATCCAAATTAATTCTTTAAGTCCTTAACTTATCTCCTTCTGCCTTACCTCCCCAGTAAGGTATTCTGCTTCTGTAATCTGTATCATCCTCCTATTAAGACTGTTGATATCCAGTGAACCAAATGAGGGCTGGAAAGTTGCAGAGCGTGTTTCTAGTCTCCCATCCCCTCTGTTTCACAGCACCAACAGCATAGCTGTGTAGTATGAAATACCTTATCTTCTGCAGGGTACAAAAATACTTGTGAAGACACTTTCAGGCAAATATACAAAATTTCCTTGATTTAACTGCTTCACCTTATATTAACCAGTCCCGCGCTGTGTTACTGGATAATCTATGAATCCTTTCCAGTCTTCTTTCATGTGCTGTGCCATCATCCATTTGTCTGCTGCAACATTTTATATATACTAGAGAGTCAGTGTTTGATATCTCAAGATAGTTCCCTACATCCTGTTAACCATTTTACTAGTGCTGGCCAGTCTTATTCTGGTGCCTTATAGCAATTACTTTGGTTCGCTTCTCCTTCTAGCCTTTAATTTAGCAAGTACAAGTTATCTGATAGTTTATATTTTTGTACTTCCCATCTTAATACCCCCCCCTCCGTTAACTGTGTCAGTTCTTTAACTTGTTTTCTGCTGCCTCTGTTGCCACTTGTGTAATTGTCCCTGCTTATCTTTCTCCACTGAACCTACTGGGAGAATTTCATATCTCCACTTCCTGAGTTTTGATTTCATGAATGTTCTGTTTATCTTTGCACCGACTGCACTTTTGTAACCTTCGATCTCCAACACCTCTCAAAATGCATCCAGTATGTCCTTGTCACATGCCCACTGATACCCTTCTCACAACATTTCTTTCCATTTGGCAGTGTAGTTTTCATCTTACAGTTTGACAGAGCATGTTAATTGGATCATTTTAACATATTGTTCATATATATATATATATATATATATACACACACACACACACACACACACACACATATATATATATATATATATATATATATATATATATATATATATGTTTATATATAGTGGGATAGTCCACCTATTTAGACAGATAACTATTATGTGTATGGATATATATATATATATATATATATATATATATATATATATATATATATATACAGAGAGAGAAACAGAGAGGTAAGTATATCTATAGAAATAAAATGTTTTATATATAGATATATATATATATATATATACACACACACACACAGACACACACACACATGTATACAATATACGGCTATGTATGATTTCCAATGGATATCCTTTCAGTTACGGGCAAATAACTATTTAACTGGTTTAGCAAGACTCTGGCTGGTATTCACAGACAACTCATAGCACTACACCAAGAAGCAAATGAAGTGTCAATGTGCATGGTGGAGGTGATTCAAGGTCATGCAGCATAGCTGCTTTAGGTTAAACATAGCGAGGTATGCAAATATCCACATAACAATATGGAAATGAGGTTCCTGATGAGATGAGAGACAGCAATTACACAAATGATAGCATCAAAGAAGAAGTGATTCTGAAACATAAACAGGTGCTCTTCACTGCACAACTCACCTGTTCTGAATGCCAGGAAAAGTGTATGCCAATGTTAGCAACAGCAGCAGCTATAGCGCAGTAGCATATTATTGGCTGCTCTCGAAGCTAGTGCCCATGATGTGCTAAACAGCAGCCTTTACAGCAAAACAAATGGTAATATCAGTGCTTAACTTACCAAAACCTGGCTGACCAACAGATCATGGACTGCTTCTGTATGGTGAAGGATACTACATGACAACTTGTTGAACTGTGTGCCATATGTAGAACCAAGGGGCTATATGTGAATAGATTATTGCAGTGGATACTAAGTAATGTGTTGCTTTAAACACCATAGGTACAGGGACTTTTCAGTGACCTACAAGGGACATTATTATTCTGTAAGATATGGAGAAGCATATAAGTTAACCAATGACTGCAGAAGACAGAATCACCACTGTGTTGGCATTTTCCACCATTGCCCTTTTCTCTGAGGTTGTAGGAGCTAGTAACTGCACACATACTGCCATACATGACCCACCTGGATCACACTGTGTCAGGCAGATCAGCTGGAAGATCTTCCACACCCACAACTGCCATGTGGTTTACAATGTATCACTTACAAAATTTCCACACACCAACCTGGCAGTTCCCATGATTGTTATACCTGGCACATATGTAACCTATACCAATGTTTCATTTAGGGTGATTTCCTTATTTGGTAGTTCAGTGTGTAGACAGGTATAGAAGTCACTGTGTATACAGTTATCATGCAATCAGGTTACAGGCCACATATCACAGTATTAATGCTGTGTATTGCAGGGTGTGCCCAAGAGCAGCTGGAACCATGACTGAACACCACCACCACCATTCTGCAACCCTATACCATGACAGAGATGGTGTCAGGAATAGTGCATAATACAGCACAGATAGAAACACAGAATGTGGTTGAAGATATTTTTGGACAACTCATGAGGGGTTTATTTTTGTCTTGATGCATTTGGTTGGGTGGCGCAGTATTTACCTGAGACCTGCAGCTAGATATTTGCCCTGTGCACCATGCTGCTGATATGGCTGGGCAGAAACAGCCTCAGCAGCAGGAAAACACTCCAGTACAATAGAAAAGGAGCGGTCAGTCACACAGAAGAGGAACAGGCAGCAGTGGGACTCAATGTGATGCAGAGGTAGCTGCAAAACATTGCTGTTCTGCCAAAGAGGCAGGGTGTAGTCCAACATTATGGATCACAATACAGACAAAGCAGAAAAAAGTGATATATCCATTACAATATCTAGGCAGTTCAAGGCAATGCACAGATAAACTATGCTGTGTAGCAGACAGTACCTTACCTATACAGTTTATGGGGTGGATAAGGCACAGTCATCATCATTTGCAGAGGTGAAGAGATGCAGTGACAGGTGACAGCAGTGCTGTCATATGGGCCATAGTGATGGAAGGTGGACATGGTAGCTATGTACAGTCTGGTAGCAGGATGTGAGGAGGCAGGGATCACATCTTCGGATGGGTTTGGTGGACCTGCAGTGTCACAAACACTAATGCTGTGTACTATGATGGCCCGAGGTCTGTGGCAGGGACAGTGCAAAACTATAGGAGTGTGTTCACACATCCTGATAGTATGACCCAAGTTGGAAGCCAAGAGATGTACAGCATCCATGACCCAAATGAAAGCCACAAGTAGGAGTGGTACTCTGACTACCCACAGGAGATATTGATGGTATAAAGTTACAGCAGCAAGACTGTGATGCCTGGGGAGGTGTCCCAGGCTGGAGCCTGAGGAATGCCTATGGCTATGTACAGGAAACTGACCATGGCCAGGTGTGGTGGCCTTTGTGGTCAGAGCCAAGAGACACATTATGCCAAGAGTGGTCTGGGTCATCTGGAAATGCCTGTCCTGTGACTGGCCATGTCACATCTGGATGCTTACATGGCCACTGACAGCAGGGTCTGCAGACCTGGAGTCATGGAAGTACCGCAGATCACCATGTTACTATGACACACAGATGCTGTCAAGGCCGGGCACTCCTATATAGTCCAGATGGGGTTCACAGATACAGGATGTCCACCAAACACTGGCAAGACTTGAATTTTTCAGTCTGTCCTTGCACAGGCTCCTCATATGGGAGGATATGTGTGCCAGCCTTCCAATTATATTGTTGCAGAGAGTGCCACAGTGTTATCACAATGTGCCATGTGCATGTTTTCCATCATTGCTGGACACAGGTGACCAACTAACATCAAGCATGTGCTGACCCATTGCCCTGGAACCTCCACCAGTATAAACTGTGAAAGCATAGAAGTAACATACCGGTGTCAGCAGTAAAAGAAATGACTAATCCCCATTCCCTATGGCAGACCTGATGGCAGATAACACAATCTGAGAATACTATGTGGACATCTAGATACCTTGTTGTACAGAGTGTTGCAGCTGCAAACTGGTAATACCTGAAGGCCAGATAAGCAGAAGACTCCTGCCGAACAAGTCCTGCATCACAGACAGAGCACTGTACAATAATATAGTGTAAAAGCTAATATTAATCTGATGCATCTACTACAGATACTTGTGCGGTCATCACCAGCTAAGCTTATAAATCCATGCACCCACTCTATACAAGGAGCCACACCTCATCCCCAGATTGGGACATCAGGAACCCCTCCACCTCTATGAGTCACTTCTGTGCAGGTGATCCACCTGCTATGGAGGAATGTCCTTGGTAACCAATATCAAATTGATTAGCTCTGATTGAACTTGATGCAAACTCCTATTATGATCATGTATAACAATGATAAGTTGTAACACTCCCTGCCAAATCTCAATCTGAAAAGTCATGTCGACATTGCTTTTGACCAGAATGCTCATGCCATGAGTGCAGAAGGCCTGCAGTAACACCTTGGTTACCTGGGTGCTGAGCTTTTCATGCAGTTGGCTCTCTTGTAGGCTCATAATAATAAATGTACACCTGTGGCATACGCATGCTGGTCAAACTGTGTGTGGATGTCTCTTCTGATTGTATGCTGCCCTGTGCCCCATAAGGTGGCCACTCATTTCACTGTTATGCTTTGACACTTCCACCCCTTTCCTATACAAACTGCAGGTAAAGGCATGTTATCACAACATTCCTTTCTGCATCAGCACATAGAATCCCTGAAATACTATGCATATCCTCCCCACACCAATATCTGTTGCCAAGCTTCACCTTGTGTATAAGGACATTCAAGTGCTGTGTGGCATGTCTTACCCTATACATTCATTGCTCCCATTGTGTTTCTCAACACATAGATAGAAATGTCATTATTTTGTGTTTAAATACCCACATACACCAGTTCCTGTATGTTCCTATTGCTGCCATCCAGCATGGTTATCCAGTACAGTGCAGGAAAACAATATCAGTTGTTTTGTCTTCAGTATACCTACTTTAATGTCCAGTGTCATAGCGCAGTAAACTCCTGAATTCACAGTTGCTCAGATCAGCACGGTCTCTTGCAATATGGTGTCCCTGCTTTACATATGCAAATTCTTAGTACTTCTGTTAATAAGTGAATTTATCACAGTTGCCTGTGAACTGCTAACTTAATGCACCACACCATCAGCACCAAGCAGAGATAACCTGCCCCTACACTTCCTAGGGCTGTTGACAAAAGTACACAATATGCTCATGCATGGTATCTGTGGGTCTGTGTTACAGAGTATTTTCACTGTGATGCACACTGCATGATGTCTGAATGTGAGCCCATGAACATAAGGCTACAGTTTCCTGAAAGAGTGACCCTGGCTGCTTCAGGTGCTGGGGAACATCAGGGCTGCTGTATGGCATTCAAAGGAGGATAATAAGTTTTTTTATTCTTCCTTAGTAGGGACTTTCAGGAGCAACTGCTGGATCAATATGATGGCTCTGTTTACCATGTAGATGCTTGGCATGAGTATTCCAGGATAGTGAGTGATGACAATGACACTACTCATTCTGCTAAGCAGTGCACACATTGTTGTAGAGACCTGGACTGGTGTCACCCTGATGCCTTGCTTAGCCAGTGGGATGCAAAGATTAAAGACAGAGAGTCAGAGTTTTACTGTAAGCATTCTTCCCTTTTGTTTTCACATGCCTATTACTGTACTACGTTCTTCCTACTTTGTCTTAGAGTGGTTCAGGAAGGTCAGGCTAACATGGAGGGGTTCACCAGCCTCTCTTTGCAGTAAGATGTCTACATCATGTACACCAATGCAATGTACAGCTTTACATGTAATATTAAAGTTGTACACCATTGCACTGTAAACCTTAACACATAATATTAAAGTTGTATATCACTGCACTGTACAAATTTGATATCATGTATAACATAGGTATGTACCAAAGTATTCTCTTTTTTGCTTACTCTTCTTTCTGTACATTCAACTGTGGTGGTGGCAGAGAAGCAACAGGAGTCACCTCAGCTTGTTCCACTCAATGTCTCTGC
This sequence comes from Protopterus annectens, assembly GCF_019279795.1. Lineage (NCBI taxonomy): Eukaryota > Metazoa > Chordata > Ceratodontiformes > Protopteridae > Protopterus > Protopterus annectens. The sequence goes on from NC_056743.1 coordinate 247,512,674, forward strand.
TGCTGGGTTGCCAGTGGTTAGACAGAAGCCAGCATCCTGAAGGCAGCCTGCATGTCTCACTGGTAACTTTTGTGATCACTATTCAGGAGGGGAGTCAGGGCTTCTCTTCTGAGACTGGCTGAGATGTGTAACTTGTGGTCTCGCTCCCCAGCAGTCATTCCTTCATGGGACTGCACACATATTTGCTGAACTCATCAGATCCACACATAGTGAATGTTCTAAATCATGAAGAGAAGAAATTTTAACATGACACCTTTGCTTAGTTTAGCAGAAACATTTTGAAATAAAGTGGGAATGGTAATCAAACAGAAGTAAACATAAATTAGACAGCAACTCAAAGTGTAAAACAAACCCCCAAAAAACAAACAAACAAAAAAAAAATTTATGAAAAGGGTCGGAAGAAAAGGAAAGGAAAGCCGAAAGTCCAGAAAGTCCTCAAATATAGTATGAAATATAGAGATCTTCTGGAACAATCTCTTGTTGACCAAGATTTGACACAAAAATAGTTGAGAGGTGAACTGAAACCAAAAAAATGAAAGACATAATGGCAGCCCAAGATAATGGGCTACTTACACATTGGTTTAGAAAGTCTATTGAAAACGCTGGAGAAACAGGCAAATGTAAATGTTTTAAAACAAAACTGGGAATAGATGCACATCTTGTTACTGGGTGTGATACATTCATGGCTGAGTGTCTGTACGATGAAATACACAATAATGTGGTAAGGACTATGAACTTATACTGGGGATTGTGCACACACAACAATATAGAACTAGCTGAGAAGAAATGTGAGCCACAAAGCATTATTGAGAATGATGAAGTTTATATCCTACAGGATCACCCATTCCCAATAGTTCAAAAGACAGAGGAATGAAAACCAGATACAGATGCTGAAGGAAAAAAAAAAAAGAGAAAAAAAGCAGCATTGATCACTGAAATTGCTACTACCAGGTATTAAAATATCTTACATTTGGAGAGACACAAAGTCATAAAGTACCAGGATTTGCAAGCAGATACGAGAGCAATGTGAAAGAAAGATACCCAGACAGTTCCAATAGTAGAAGGATCAACAGGACTAACAAGAAAGAATTTGGAACTGCACTTAAATATGCATACATGTAACTCCATAGGAATAGCAGAAGGCGGCAATTATGGGTAAATTGTGGATGCAGAGAGCAGCACTTAGATAACATTATAAAAACTGAAACATTACTAATTTCATGAACCTTAATTATGCACTGATTTAGGAATGGGGTCCATTCTCATCAGATATGTAAAAAAATGATGGCCAAGATGGTTAGCAGTTAACAACACTGTTTTTTTTAGCTCTGCTTCATTTTAATATCTCTGACAGGATTTGTACTGAAAAACTCAAATAGAAATTTTCAAAACTTGATGGATTTATAGTTGAACATCCGCTTAAAGATTTACTACAGAAATAAGTTTGAAATGCTTTTAATTGCTTTTCCTGTCAAGAAAACTAGAAATAACTAATTGTTTCAGAATAAACCACTCTAAGGCCAGTGTATAGGACAGTACTATAAAAAAGACATGCAGGCTATACTAAGTAACATAAGTGAGTTATCTGTAAAGACAGATAAATTAGAAAGCATAACAGAGAATTTTAGAGAGGAATGTAAAACCAAGTTGAAGTGCTGAGCGAATCTCTAAAACAACAATCATCACAAATCTCGAGTACAGAAGAGGCAATCTCCAATTTTGATGGAAGATTACTTGAAAAGCAGAAGCAAAAGGGGTGGGAGGATGGCATAATGGTTAAGGTGTTTACCTGGCAAACACAAGGTGCAGGGTTTGATTCTCACGTGGGGTAATTGGCTAGGCTTAAAATGGCCCACAAGGGGCAATTAGCCTAGTACTAACCTATGAACCTATGAACCTATGAACATTGAATTTATTCTGAAACAAAACAACTTATTTTGGGAAACAATAGAAGACTTAGAGAACAGATCTAGAAGGAATAACATCAGGATTTATGGGATTCCTGAAAAAGATGAGGGAGACAGTATGTTCAATTCCTTAATACCTGGCTGCCTAAAACTTTGAATCCACCTGAAGCTTTTTCCTTTGGCAATGAAAGGGCACATAGATCACTTTCTAACTCATCTTTAAAATATAAAAAAAAACACCTTCACAAAGGTCAGTGATTGCAAGATTTTTCTCAAGTCAAGATAAGGATCTAGTCTTAAAAGTGGCATGGACTAATTATCCAGTTAAAATTAAGGAAATACTATAAGATTTGACAATGACCATTCAACATTAGTGATGTCAAAGGAAAAAGTTTGTGTGCCACTTGTTAAAAGCTTAAAGAAAAACAATATTACAGCACAAATCTTGCTTCCAGCTAAAATAAAGATTCACCTTCCGGAAGGAAATACAGGTTTTAAAACACCTTGGACTTCATACAGAAAAATAAAATCACAGAAAAAAAACAGCAGAAATGGACTGGAATTTATCATCTTCTTTGAAGAGAAATGCAACAAGAGATCGTCGGTTAAAAGATAAAAACAGTAATAAATTGACGGACAAATGAAAATCAATGTATTTCACGGTTAGGAATTCTTAATAATTTAAATTAGTGCTTGAATACTTATAAGCAGGTGCTGAATATTACTTTTTACATGGTAAATCATTTATTTATTTATTTCCCTACTTCAAAGGGTTATTAGTTCCCTTTTTAAAATGCTAGAGTTTGATTCTTTTAGCTATATATGAAATTAAATCCACTTATTTTCATTTAGAGTTTAAAAGGTTAAACTATTCATTTTATTAAAAGTTAATCACTATTATAATGAAACTTATGTTAGGAGGCACACTTTCCAATATCTTTGCATAGTTGAGTAATATACTATTAAATATAATACAAGATGCAACAAATGACAGTAAAGAGACACGTTATGTTATATTCTAGGTTCTTAAAATGGTCCAGTAGTTTGTTACTGATAGTATACTTGAAATGCAAAAGCACCAGGAAAGACATGCTATGTTTTAAACAAAATATAAAAATATAAATTTTGTGATGAACTCATTCTATGTATGACTAACTGTGCACAGTAACCCATCCTAAATTTAGTAACCCAATATTGTCCACAGGCTGACTACACATCTTAATTAATTTCTCTCTCCTGCTCAAAAAGACTGCATCCGTCAGCTACAACTGCACAGGACTCCTACACTAAACAGAGATAAATACAATACTGCCCACAGGCTGACCAAGTTGCTTAATCAATTTCCCTCTCCTGCTCAAAAAGACTGCATTCTCCAGCTGCAACCACACAGGATTCTTACACTAAAAAAAGCTAAAGCATACCTGCCTAAGGATTCATTCCCTAACTGTTATATCCTGTTCTAAACAACGTTAATCTTCACATTTCTCTGTATAGTGTGTACACTGCCAAGGGTCTAAATTGCACCATTCACCCCTCCATTTATTTCTTCCTACACCTTAATAATATATTCTGCTTCTACTGCTCGACTTGCAACAACATTTAACACCATCTGTTTCTCTCCTCTTTATCTTGTGTAGCAAGTCACTCTGTGCCTCAGATCCTTGTTTCTGGTCGATATTTTTCTTTTAACTTTTTTTTTCTCTCCTTTACAACCTGGTCTGACCTGCCTGCCTTCCATCCTCAGTACCTTTCTATCACTTTTCCCTACTCGAACCTTCAATGTACTGAAGCATTTTTCTTTCATTTTACAATTGTTGCAAAAGCTCTCCCTAAATGGTGCTGTAAATGCATCTTTTTTTTCTAAAATTTCTCCTGGCTATTACGGACCGAAGTGTAGCTATTATATTACTTTTATCTAATAACCTGCTGTAGTCCATGCTTACAGACTTTTTTTCTTACCTTGATACTTCTGGGGTCTTCTGTGATTTAGCCTGCTCTGTTTGCCCTCGCTCCGCTCAATCTCACTCCACTCCCCTACTCCACCCTACCCCGCATCTCACCCCCCATACTACACCTAAACTTAAATCCCATAACTCCACCCACTACTTAAAACAAGCCAATCATACCTTAGTAGTACACCTTACATACCTAACCACTGGCAGTTGCACTAATTTTTTTTCCAAATGTCTTCCTCTAGTTCACATTTTCTTTTCCTATCTCATGCCACACTACTGCTAGTTCTACTACTATATCTTTCTTCACTCAAGTCTACCTTATGTATAACTAAGCCAACTTCCATAACCATATTCCTACCAACTCCATCTGAAAGCTATTCAGAAATATTTCTCTATCACTATCAAATAACTCCTATACTACAATATATTCCCATATAGTGATATCATACCACAGTTCTCTAATGCTGAAATTCTGGTCTCCTTCCTAAAAATAAATAAGTAAAAAAAAATTATGTATCATAGTCTACATTCCCCTGGCAATAACATACTGATACTGTAATAAATACTATATTGGGTCTGTAACACTATTAAAAACGAAACCATAATTTTGGGTGATGTAAATATTAACTTGTTAATTTTTTTGTTCTAAATTTCCATCCTCAAATATAAACCTATTTCATTTTATTCAATGTATCACCGATCCAAGAAGATATAATAGTACTAAGGAAGGATCCATCCTAGACTGGATATTGGTTTCTGGCCCCAGTAAAATCTCCTCAGCTGGTATTCTCCCAAATTCTATAAGTGACCACCTCCCAGCCTTTGTTTACTGAACACCACCCTCCCTCCTCAAGCAGCATCATTACAAACATGTTAGGAACTTAACAATTTTAAACCACATACATTCACCAATATACTAAAAAAATATGAATTGGACTAACTTAAAATATCTTCCTCTAGATGACGCACTGGAGTACTTCAAAACAACCTGTTTAGAAATATCAGACAGTCTTGCACCCCTAGAGTAAAAAGAGTGAAAACCAGCCATGCTCCATGGCTAACCAAATCTACCAAAGAACTAATGCTAACTAGAGATAAAAAATGGAAACAGCGGCAAAAACTTAAAAACCCCTCAGACCTACTGAGATTCAAACAGCTCCATAATCAAGTAAAAGGACTAGTATCCAAAGACAAAAAAGACTACTGTTTAAAACTTCAAACAAACCATAAGCAGAGTCTCAAAAAATTTCAGACATCTATAGGATCACTTCTCAACCCTGGCATAGAAACCAACCTATGTCTACACCCACACAAAACACCAGAACACAAAGCCAGTCTATTCAACTCACATTTCAGAAATTCTACAGCTAACATTACTGCTAACTTTCCAAAACTTCAACCTAGTACAAATTATACTAGAATAGCCACACTGTTGCATCGCTCTCATTCCTCCCTCATCTACTACCTCATTTCCAGATGAATCAACAATGAATGCTTCATCCACATTCTCACTTACTACAATCCCAGCTTCTATTATAAAAAGGCTACTTCCCAAGCTAAAACCCAGCTCTAACACAGCAGACAAGCTTCCCACTGAATATCTAAAACTTGCTGCAGACGCCATTGCCTACCTAGTTAGTATACTAATCAAATGGTCCATCCAAGAGTCTTATATCACAAAACTTTGGAGAAGAGTTTTTACTACCCCTTCACAAGCGAGGCAACTCAACTTATATCTCAAACTACAGACCCATAACCATTTTATTACCTATCTCTAAGCTCCTTGAAAAATGTTTACACATGCAACCCCTGCATTTCCTCCTTAAGAACCAAATCCTATCTCTTACTCAACATGGATTCACAACAGGTCATAGCAAAACAACTGCCTTATTATACTTCATGGACATAGTCAATAAGGACAGAGACGCTGGAAAAATTGTTTCCACCCTATTTCTTGACTTATCAAAAGCCGTTGATGCAGTATCTCACTCACTTCTTCTAACTCAGCTCTCAAATACTGGTCTAGCAACCCCCTCTCTTCACTGGTTTTCCAGTTACTTATCAGATAGACAGCAGGCAGTTAGATGTCAAAACTCTTTATTGCCGTATCTTCACACCTGTATTGGTGCTCCCCAAGGCTCTATATTAGGACCACTCCTGTTCAGTATGTTTAGTAACCATTTTCACTCTTTATTCAGTCAGGGGTCTCTCATATAATATGCAGATGACTCTACCATTATATACTCTGCAGACACTATATCAGATCTACAACAAATCACTCAATCGGCATTTACTTCCATACAAACTTGGTTATACAATAACCCTTTGTCTCTTAACCCTAACAAAACTAACATTGTTTTATTCACCCCCAAGAAAAACACTTCCATAAACAAATCTCACTTCATTGTACTTTCCTAGAGTAACACAAAACTTGAAGTAGTTAGCCAGACTAAACTGTTAGGTGTAAAAACTGATGAAAGCCTAAAAATTGACCTGCATGTACAACACAACATCAATAAAACACATCAAAAATTAGATATTATTTACAGGCATAAACATTTCCTTTCTCATCCCACTAAACAAGTACTTGCTACCACTTATCTGTTTCCTTCTCTTATCTACAGTCCCCCCTTGCTTACTACCCTCCTATCCCCCCTAAAAAATAAACTTGAAACATGTTATAACAAGATCGTCAAGTTCACTACAAACATTAGACATTTTACACACCACTGCACATCCCTACACTCTCTGAACTGGATTGAACTCCCACACTATCTCACCTATCTGCAATTAATGACAGTACACAAAATAATTTTGAAACCCTCAGATTGTCTTGCTCTAAGCTCTTTATTTACCCATTAACTTCGTGATAGGTCCCTTAAGTCTGACAAACAGCACCTTTTGCAAGTCCACATGCCCAACCTACCTGCAGCCAACTACTTTACTATTGTGCTGTAGCCAGAGCCTGGAATGCCATTCCATTAGTAATTTGTACCATTCAGAGTCATGCTTCTTTCAAAACTTTGTTGCGTGAACACCTCTCTACTAATTAGATCTGTACTTGTACTACACAAAGCCGCGATGGTACAGTGGTAGCATTGTTGCCTCACAGCAAGAAGTTCTCCTGTTTGATTTTCAGCTGGAGTGCCTTCTGTTTGGAGTCTGCATGTTCTCCCTGCGGTCGAGTGGCCTCCAAAAGACATGCATGAATGGGCATGCCTTCGCTGAAGGTTGGGCATCAGGCTGGCAACTCAGCACTATAAAAAAAATCTACTGCCAATCATTAGCGGACCGGAGTTCCGCTGTGGCGACCCCTAACCGGGAAAAGCCGAAAGGACAAACAAACTTGTACTACACCTTCTCCTTTCATAACCTGACTGACATCTTCCTCTCATACATACCCATATATCAAATGTCTTGATCAATAAAGTGTGTTTAGATAACTTAACTACAATTACAAATATTATTTCTTGCATACTATACCTTTTTCACTTTTATTTTAACTTTTTGAAATCTTAAGAATGCATTATTAATGTTTGTCTTTGCTTTTATTTTTGAAGTAAATCTTTATTGTCTGTATAATGTTATATTTTTGTGTAAATTTAGCCCAGTGGGAAATCCAGGTAAACAAATGCTAATAAATAAATAAACAAATAAATAAATGCCGCAGGAGTTCTGAAAATTCTAAGAACTGTCCATGTTACTTCTTCCCTTCTAAATGTAAATAATCATAATATTTTGAATCATAATATTTTGAATAATATACTAAGATTTTACACTGAGCTAATCGAAGGAAGGACACTCAGCAAACTCGGAGCTATAATATATAACATTAAGTATCCTGTTTTTTGTTTATTTTGTTCTTTATTTCTTTGTTATTTATAGCACTTTGTGTACTGTATATTTTTCTAGCTAGTTTCACTGTGTGTGAGGTATTAACTGGAAATTGTCCACTTTTATTAAGCATCTGTTGGGTTGTTTGTTTCTGATAACTTGTTGCAGTTAAACTCTTTTTTTTCTAGAGGCTCCTTTAGCTGTTTAAAACTTTCATTTAAAGGCTCACTGCTGCTTTTCACCTGTGAGAAACATTTCTGCAGTTGTTTCTAAGCAGTGGGGATATTTGTAGCATTTCCATATTCAGGCTTGTATTTGGGCCTAGTGTTTGTGGAGGCTGTGTGTCTGAGCACATATTCAGGGTCGTCTTGGTTTAGACAAACCCATCAGGCATTTCAGTGAAAGAGAATTGTTGGAGGTCATTGGCTGACTAAGGTCACCTGGATTACAGCTTATCATTAAAGACAATATAAGAAATGGGAGGAAGGTGGGTTGGTAACCACCAAGTATGGACCCACTCTTACAGATTTACTGTTATGGTAAGAACATAACTGTCATATCTGAAGAATGGATTTATCCTCACTAACTTAAAGTCCTAAGCACTCTCAACTGAGTAGAGTGGTAGCAGCAAATGCAGATATGAAACTGAAAATATGATCCAGCTTGTAATAATTTGCAATTGTATAAAGGGAAAACTAAATAGTCACTTTGTAACGAAGCAATGACACAGTGATTTAAGTGATTTAACATACTTAAGACAGCAGATTTATACACAATTATACAACCATTTAGCAAGAATAAGTTTAAATACTTAATTTAGGGAAATAAAGTTTCCCTAATAAACAAACACATTCAAAAACTGAGAAAACTAATAACCTCATGAATATCAAAACTAGCCCTAAGTGGAGACATCCACCCCAACCCTGGCCCTACCATCTCCAACCCCAATCCTAATAATCAGACTAGAAACCACAACTTCTCCCATATCACAGTCAATAGAAAGCCAAGTGACTTCCTTCTACTAAGCCTAAATATTAGAAGTATAGCCAAAAAAAAATGAACTCCATACTACCATAGACTTGTACTCCCCAGATATAGTCATCCTGACAGAAACCTGGCTAAAACCTCACATTACCAGTGAGCAAATACTCCCTACTGGTTACGGCATACTAAGAGTAGACTGGCTAATCAAGAAAGGAGGCGGTGTAGCTATAATATTTAAACAGCATCTAAACATCCATATCTTAAAATCATCAGCTCCACAAATAGGCAATAAAGAAATAATATATACCAGCCTCAAAATAAACCAAAACAAAACCATAAACATAATTGGATGCTACTTCCCACCTGGACAAAACATCCCTCCACTAGGAAACCTTCTCAGCTGGTCTACCCACCATCTCCCCCAAGAAACTATCATTTAGGTGATTTCAATATTGACTGGCAATCCTGTTCTGGCAACAATCCAACCCATCATATAAACCTTCATGGCTTCACCCAACTAGTCCAGTCGCCAACCAGGATAAATAAAAACTCCAGCAAGCACACTACCCTGGACTGGATACAAGTCAGTAAGAGCACCCAGTCATATATAACAGGCTGCTTATCAGATAGCCTCAGTGATCACACTCCAAACATTCCTACTCAAAAATACATATACCAAGCTAAACCTGTCATCTACCGTCAAATACATAAAAAACTAAACTTTAACCCACTCACATTCATCTCATCCCTCAAAAGATGTAACTGGCATCCCCTAAAGTACCTCAGTCTTGATGACACAGTTGAATTTTTTAATACTACCTTCCTGAGCATCCTTAATTACCATGCCCCCATAAGACTTTCCAGAACGAAAGCACAGCCCTCTCCATGGCTACAGAAAACCACTACGTCAGAAATGAAAAACAGGGATAAAGCCTGGGAGCACTGGCGCAAAACCAAAACCCCCTCAACTAGACAGAAATTCTTAGAACTACACAATAGAGTTAAAAAGCTAATAAAACAGAACAAATTCCAATACTACCAGTCTGCCCTAGACTCCTCCCAACACAGCCCCAAACAATTCTGGTCCTCCATAAACTCCATCCTCCACCCAGGTAAAGTCAGTACCCCTCCTCCTAACATCCCTCACTCCTCCAAAAATATTGCTATCTCATTCAACACACACTTCACACAAACCATACTATCACTAGCTAAACAACACAACCCCCTCCCCTCCAACCCACACCTTCAACTAGTAATCTCCCCACTGCCTTCTCTTTTTCTCCTGTACCTACCTCCAACATAAAAAAAACTCTTAACTAAACTTAAGCCCACCAAATTAGCAGCAGACAACCTCCCAAGTGAATACCTACAAATCGCACCTGATGCTTTGGCCTACCCAGTATCCATCTTGATTAACAGATCTGTCAGAAAGCTATGTTTCCACACTGTGGAAAGGATCACATATAATTCCCCTCCACAAAGGCGGCCCCTCCACAGAACCAACCAATTACTGGCCCATAGCTATTCTCTCTCCACTCTCCAAAATACTAGAGAGATGCATACATTCTCTGGTCTCAGACTACCTCCTTACTAACAACCTCCTTTCCAATACTCAGCATGGTTTCCGACCAAACCATAGCACCACCACTGCCTTACTCTTCTTTACTAACACTATCCTTCAGCATAAAAACAATGGCTATCTCTCCTCTGCTACTTTCCTAGACCAATCTAAAGCATTTGAAATGGTCCCACACAAACAACTCATCTCTGTCCTCAATAACCTATCCTTCTCTCAATCAGTCACCATCTGGTTTCAGAGTTACCTGTCTAACCACCAACAATCCATTGTATGGCAGAATGACATATCTCCCCAACTACCTGTCTTCATAGGGGTTCCCCAAGGGTCCATCCTTGGACCCCCTACTCTTCTCTGTTTTCACCAATAATCTAGCCTCTGCCACCAAACATGGCACACTCATATAATACGCAGATGACTCAACCATCATCTGCTCAGCCCAGTCCCTACCCAAACTGTAAAAAGTTCCACAGGAAGCCTTTTCCTCTGTTGAAACTTGGTTATCCGATGCCCAATTAATACTCAACCCAAACAAAACTAAACTACTCATCTTCCAACCCACGAAACATACTCAAAACAACTCTCACTTTAACATCACAGCAAATGACAACACCACTATATACCCAACTGAACACACCAAATTGCTAGGAGTAGAAATAAACAATAAACTAAAATTTGACATTCACATATCCATGACCATAAAAAAAGTCCACAAAAAACTAGGAGCGTTATACAGAAATAAGCAACTTCTCACCAAAGCAGCAAAGATTTCAATAGCAAATTCCCACCTTATCTCCACCCTACTTTATGTCTCTCCAATATACACCAACCTAAGACAATGCGATCTAAACAAGCTAGAGACCTGCTACAACAAAATCGCCAAATTCGCCACAGGGGCATCCTACCATAGTCACTACTGTCTCTCACTTGCTGAACTGGGCTGGCTTGAACTCCCTCACTTCCTTCAATGGTATCAACTATCACTCACCCACAAACTAGTAAACCATCCACTAAATGTCCCATCCCTCCAGAATCTACTCCAACCCTATCGCACCACCAGACCACTAAGATCCAGCAACAAAAATCACTTGCAGATCACTAAAGCCAATAACTCTGCTGGTGAAGCACTATTCTCTTGCTCCATAGCCAAATTATGGAACTCCCTCCCACCCACAATTACCTCCATACCATCATGTACCCACTTCAAAACTTTACTAAAAGCGCACCTAAAAACATGCTGGCTATGTCCTTGCAACTCCCACTCTAATATCAGCCACCTCATCCAACCACTACCTTTCTTTCCACCCCACTAACTATCTTGATCATAGCAAGCTCAGATGCTCATAAGCCTAGTATTTTTTATACAGCAGGAACTTCTTATTGTAACATTTGTTAATGTCTGTTATGTACTTCACAGATAAAGATTCTAGTTGTCTACTGATGTACTATGTTCTTCATCTGTAAATATGTTTGTAATTAATTGCTATGTTAAATTGTTAATCGCTATGTAATCCAATGTAACTACTGTCTGTTTATTTTAACTGTGGAGCTTTTCTCCCCGGGCCTCCGCTGAAAATGGACCTATGTCCAGTCGGACACTCCCAGTCAACAAATGTAAATAAATAAATAACTAAATAACTAACTAACTAACTAACTAAATAAATAAATAAATAACATTTTCCAGAGACTTGGAAGAAGTGGAAACAAAAAGCTGGGCATCTTTTTGTAAAGACGTGGTGCATCTCACACACAATGAACACCTACACGGTGCATCAAGTAGATGCTTTTGTTGGATACATGTGGACAGTTGGATGTAGATTTGTTTTTCAAGTATTTTCCCAAGTTTAGGGAGAATGGAGATAGGGTGGAAGTGGGGTACTTTTTCTGGCTGAGGCTGTTTAGGAAGGGGTTTAACAAGAACAGCTTCCCATATGTCTAGCATTGTATTTTGACTTATTAAGAGGTTATAACTCTGTAGAAGAGGTGTGGTAAGGAAGTCTCTGCAGAGTGATATAAACCAAGGGAGCAGGTTGTTTGCAAGAGGATATACTTCCTAGCAGAGGAACATGTTCTTTGTAACTTTCTCAAAATAGAAGATGGGAATAAAAGGAGTGGGCTGTTTGGGTTGGGGGGGTAGAGGTTGTATTGTACTTTTCAGGTGAGGGTTTTTGTCTCCATGAAGACCATGCAAATTTGAGCAGGGTTTTCAGTTCAGTGGTTAGTCAGTAGTTTTGTTGTATTTTTATTTGAGAGGGAAGACCCTGTCTTGAAGTTGAAGGAGTGGTATGTGTAACAACTTTTGCAGATGAGTTGGGGTTCTGTAAGCTGATAATGGGAGACCAATCAAAAGTTGCTTGGTGTTTTTTTTTGAGGTTGTCTGTACTGATGGTGGATCCGGGTCTGAAGGTAACTAGTCGGGGGTGGGGTGGGGGCAGTTTTGGTAACTGGTGTATAATTTTGCAAGTTACTGGGATTTAGTCACTAAATATGGGTGGAAGAACAAATATACTGGAGATTATGGTAGAATTATTTGTTATTAGCAGATCAAGGAAGGAGTGGTTGCTTGTTCAGAGATTTGGATGAGCAGCATCATTGACTAACTGTATAAGGTTGACATTGGCTAGGAATTTGGCAATGTCACTTATCGAGGGACCTAGGTATTTTAGGTTAAATCATCTAGAATAACAATATTTTTATAGTTTTCATCAGCTGAGGTGATAGTAAGAATAAGGAATTTAAATATGTTATGAGAGGCTGGAGGAGGAAGGTAGGCAACTGCTATTAGAAAGTGACTGTTCTTCCAGGAGGGAAGTTTTAGAAGGATCCAGTTGGGTTCAGTATCTAAGGAGGCATTTGCTTGAGCAGTGATAATTGGTTTAAAGTTGTTTTTATAAAGCATAAGAGTGCCCATATCTTGTCTACTGAAGGGTATTGTATCTTGCAGGTATTTGCGGAGGGAAGTAGTTGTTGGAAATAAGGATTGTTTTGTTTAAGCCATGTTTCATTGACAGCTGTGGTGTTGGGTGAGTGAGTTGTAAGGAATTTGTATATCTGGTCAAGTTTATTAGAGATGCTTTGGGAGT